>NW_022170403.1:44069188-44210415 GCF_008802855.1 Photinus pyralis
TAAGTTTAGTTGTTGATAAAAACCGTTGATTTTTTAATACAAAGAGCATTGCTAAACTTATTTATTATTTGCAACAAGCTTTGCCGTAGCATCTGCTTAATTTTTTATGCATAACCTCACTTATATCCTCAATACAGCATGATGAAAGTCAAGTGGCATTTATCACATGTCAGTCATTGTAACGACCTCTTATTCATCTCCAGCCTTTCTTGACTGACCAAATCGCTACCGCTATTTTTCTTGTTCTAGATAAGTTACAATGAGTTCCAGTGTCTGTTACAAATGCAGCCGACCAGGACATTTCGCCAGGGAGTGTTCTCAACCTGGAAACCGAGATAGTGGTTCTCGCGATAGTTTCAGCCGTGGCCGCGAGAAATGTTACAAATGCAATAGATTTGGACACTTTGCGCGTGAGTGCAAGGAGGAGTCTGAGAGGTGTTATCGCTGTAACGGAGAGGGGCATTTCGCAAAGGATTGTCCACAAAGCCCTGATGAGCCGTCTTGCTACAATTGTAATAAACCCGGTCACATTGCGCGTAGTTGCCCCGAAGCTGGTGGTTCTTCGGCCGCACAAGTTTGTTACAACTGTAACAAAAAAGGACATTTGTCGAGGAATTGTCCGGAGGGAAGGAAGACGTGTTACGTATGTGGTGAGCCAGGCCACATTAGTCGTGACTGTGACCAACAGGATAATAGAAAATAGTGTCACTACGTTCAAGGAGGAAGTTTTTTTGAATACCATTTTTATGTTTGTTATACTTTGATATTATAAACCTATTTTAGCAAAAAATTTGAAAATGAACTTCTCTTCATTCACACACAGTTTGTTATTGTTTTCCTATAAAGATACATTGTTTTAATCATGTATAATATTAAACCCACTTATTTTGGCATTTTTTTTGTACACCACATCCGAGAATTTTTGTATCTTATTTTATACCTTCTTTCATAAGAAATGGAATTAATAAAATCCGACAACTGTGATTTATTCAGGTTTCCCAATTTATTTTTTTTAGTTGCCCAAAGTTTTACTTTTTTTGTGTATGTTAACGGCATTCAGTATTCTATAAAATTGGTAGGGAATGTATGTAATTCAGAGTGTGATTAAGAAATATTCATAATGATAAATTGGGGGTGCTTTTTTTTAAAAACTTTTGGGAAGGGAAAGTGCTGCCATCGAAAGGGGCTGTACATTTTTCCTTTCATCAATTATTATACACATTTCCTAGGAATTGTAGCTATAGAAAACCTGAATTACCTATACAGATTGCCGATAACGTATATATGTAGGGTTAACCCTTCCAAATTGGCTTTGGAAGTTGTTGGTCCAGATATAAATGATAATCCAGCATATCTAGAAGAACACAGTTCAGTAGGTTGCTATAAATTCAAGATGGCGATTCCCGCCTAATCGTCGAATGTCAAAAGCTTGTGATAAATACATATTGATAATGTCCCCCCACCGCTTTTTGTGTGTTGTTTTGCTCCGTTGCCCCTAGGTAAATCTATTTGAATCTTTTCACTCATTATTATTAATTTTAGTTAGGTTCAGGCCCCAGGTTTTTATAAATGGGTAAATTGGGCTATAGCCCAGGGCACCACTTGCATAGGGATGCTACATGGCCGCGATTGCCCCGGATCCCGGTGTTTCATATATAAATCCCGGAAAACTAACGCAACGTCTTGAATAAAAATTCAAAATTTACACTTGCCCAACCCAAATACCCAGTGGCGACACTGCACGAACCAAAAGAAATAAATAGCCGCAAACCTCGATCGTGACATATTAAATTTATAAATTCAATGGTGACATATACGGTGGGTGTTGTCTGTGGTTATAGTGAACCAAGCTCCTCAGTTTTTTTTGTTTAATATGTTGGTTTTTGTTCCAGAACATGCTTTTGTTAAATTTTATTGATACACGTTTAACATTTTATTTTTTTTGTTTTTTTATTAAAATATTCTTTTTGTGCGTTAAAAACATGTAGGTACCTAATGAGATTAATAGGTATGACATTAAAAAAATAAATATAACAATAAAAAAACTAGCAACAAAAAACAACCATTTTTTCGTGAAAGTTATGTAATTTAAATCGTGGTACCCATTAAATTTTTGAATGTGGTATATTTTACCCGGTCATACCTAATGTTCGGTCACCATCCCTCTGTGACCCGGATTTTAACGCAATCAAATGTGGCACCCCTACACTTGCAAAATGTGGTAAATTATTTTTTTTCAGCATTTGCAATCGGCCTATATCTGGGCTTGTGGATAATTTTTGTCAAAATATAGCTCAGGACATTAAAACATTATAGCCCCGGCCCTGATTACGTCACAGGATGGGCACACGTGCATCCCTACATAATAAATTTTGGACAACAAAGTTTTAATTATTTTTTCTAAATTTAAGAAAGGATTTGATATGCGCTGTTTAGAAAGCACAAAATGTATTATTTTTTAGTCTTTTTGGCAAACAAAACAAAATTGGAACTATAATTATCACAGTAAGTGGCTTCACACACCCCCCACCCCCAAAAATAAGTAAGTCAATATTCTGGCCTATTAATATTGATTTTTTATATGCTTAAACAATGTTTTTATTCTTTATTTAACGATTAAAAGATTGATAAAAAAAAGTAGGTAATGCCAATATCTTATACATTTGTGGAATGTAAAAGTCCTTTTTTTATTCTTTATATACTTAGTGACGAAAGACCTATTTCTTACGTAAAGTTAATATAGAATTAATTGACATAAATTTATTGTTATGATGTTAAACTCGTTTTAAGGTACGTTTCCTATGAAGCGTCTTACGCAGATGAGGCTGACGCAATGCACTGCCTCAATAGAAAGCAATGGAAGCATGTTCCAACCTGCATGTGGCGGCCGTCTCCAGTTGCATTTGTAAAAGCCACACCGTGTCAGACGCTATAGGAAACGTACCTTCAATAGAAAGCAATGGAAACATGTTCTAACCTGCATGCGGCGGCGTCTCCAGTTGCATGCGTAAAGGTACGTTCTTATGAAGCGTCTGACGCGGTGTGACTTTACACATGTAACTGGAGACGGCCGCCGCATATACCAGGTTAGCACATGCTTCTATTGAGGCGGTGCATTGCGTTGGCCGCACCGCGTCACCACACGCGTCAGAGGCTTCATAGGAAGCGTACAATACCTTTAGACGGTAAAATTTTTACATGTAATTTACATGCGTATTTCTACATGTCAAATTTCGGTAACAATCGTAATAAAAAGAATGAGAGCATAATGCGATACATCTTTACTTAGCTTTTTATTACTTTACAGTTATGAATTCGATAATGTACAAGGTAGTACCTACCATTGTATGGTATAATGGTAGTACATAACCGTTTACCATTGTTCGAAATGCTGCGAATCATAACATCGTTTTCGGCACGCTCTGTATATGTAATCATGACTTGTTAATTGTGTACTTAGTATATTCATGAAAGTGATTACGTTTGAAAGTCTAATTAAATTATCGAGTAATAACGCCGAACAACCAAATACAATGGGAAATTGAATGAAATTTTTGTTTACCGCTAAATTTGGCAACACTGCCTTTTTATAGATAAGCAGACGACTGACGAGTTACAAATGTACGCGTGTCATGTGTACCGTATAGGTGAAGTATCGTCAAGCCGGTAGGCAAAACTCACGATGTTGAAAATAAATAGCAAAACAGGACTAAGTAGTTTAATAATTTTCACGGTACTTTTATTAGCGTGGGTCGCCGGTTTCTCATCTCGTTTATTTGCGGTTATTAGATTTGAAAGTATCATTCATGAATTTGATCCATGGTAAGTGGCTTAAAATTTTCACCTACAAATTCTTCACCAAATTTTTCGCCGTCAGGTTTAACTATAGGGCCACCGCCTACATGGTCGAGAATGGTTTTTACCAATTCTTGAACTGGTTTGATGAAAGAGCATGGTATCCTTTGGGGAGGATCGTCGGAGGTACCGTCTATCCCGGTTTAATGATTACATCGGGCAGCATTCATTATGTTTTGCATTTATTAAATATCGATGTACACATACGTGATGTATGTGTGTTCCTAGCACCAATATTTAGGTAAGTAAGTGCAGGTGCAAATACATTTACAGTGTGGATCTCAAAATTATATTTTTAATTGGTCAAACATATTCTTCCTTCTTATTGATGGTAGGTACTATGTTTACCTGTAAGTGGTTGGATACAGATTAGTAAATTAGTTATATACGTGTACTTGATAAGCAAGGGAACCAATGATAGCATTTCACACATCTTTCCCATTATTTGCTTAATACTATCATCCTAAGCACAAAGGACATTTATCATTTTTTTTATATTTTAGGCTTACTTATCTGAATTTAATGGATCTTACAAAAATTAGCTTTGAAGGTAAAATGCCTTCGTATACGTCTTTGCGAGCGTCTCTGAATACGTTTTACATTTTGGTTAGTTTTGGTAATTATAAATCTGTAACTTGACAGTCTTTGTTAAGGTTTAATAAAACAGCCCACTTCATTTATTAAGGACCCAATAGGTCCTTTTTAGCCTTACCTATCTGTCATAACAGAAGGTCTTAGAGGCACTTGAAATGTGATGTATAAGTTCCTCTTGTTCCAAGGAAGAATCCGTTCAATTTACAATTAATGGATTAAAGGTCATCAAAGTTCAATCATTTGTTTCTTTTATGGTTTATTTTTTTTAAAAAGTGAAAATTCAAAATTTTATCTTGTTAGCCCACTTCGATTTATTGTTATCGTTTACGATTTGCAAAACATGTGCTGCACTGTGTAATTTGAATGGGTATTTTTTCTTGTATTTTTTATTCAATTTTTTTCTTAGCAACCATAATACATACATAGATGAATGGAACCAATGGCTTTTTCTAGGTTTCTGAGTATGATCTTTTGGATTTTGTAAACATTTTTTTCTTACCACAAGACTTAAAGTCCTAAATAAAATTGCAAAAAAATCTGATCTCGACGAATTTGGTGTCTGGGGATTTTTAACTAGAAAGTATCGAATCCAAAATTACTTTTTGAAAATTTGTAAAACAACATTTCAACTTTCAATTAGTTACCACGCAATTCAAATGATATTCCAGCTGTGATCTAAGCTCAGTGTTTCATTTTTTACAGAGTGTAATAAATTCGTGGACAGGCTTGTTGTGAGTGATTATCCCTTGGACTGCATGTTTCAACTTCACTGTAGAGCATACTTGAAATATCTTTCACTAGGTGGCACCCAGCATCGGTATGCCATACTGGGGCAACTACTGGGCAACAAAAACTAGGCGGCACGACGATTCATTTAAGATTGCACAGAAATTGGTTTTCAATTGTCGTCAATTATAATCTGAAATTAAATAAAACAAATCCCAATTTGTTTGATTTTCAAACAATGACACCTATTTATGATTGTTGTATTTCCACATTGGTCACAATCACATTTTTATAGCAAAGCAATAAACTATAATCCACTGACATTGGCAGTGTTTTGCCAAGGGCAACAGTTACATATCATTATTGTTCGATATTATGCCAAGGTTTTTTTATTATTATGAAAAGATACAAATTATGTGTTTTTCCAAAATTCCATTGATATTTGTCATAGTTTAGGCATTGTTTTTTGCATTCTACTTAGTTAGATTTCAATAATCCATATGCTACTGACATCTAAAGTAAATAAAGAGGCTCATGTCAAGAACGTTTAAAGTGTGCTGTGGTGTGGAATGGGTAATTCTGTTTGAGACCATACCAGATTGCAATAAGTCATGGCCATATGTGATTGCGCATCATTCACACATTAAAATCACATGGTATTTTGTATCTTTATCAGGAGCAGAATATAGGCTAATTTACTAATCTAATATATCTACATAGTCCTACAACAGTACGTGGGTCGGTAAAAAATATAAATAATCTTTTGTTGCAATGTCAACTGCACATCTATAGAAATTATTTTTGACCGTCTAGGGCGTCTCATTTTTGCAGTGTAAAGAAATAACTGATTTTTTTAAAGAGAACACCTTGTATAATTTTAGTTGTTTCGATGTTATTTGTTAACCTCTACATTAAAGGTATTTACTTTTTGATTTTTTGTCAATTTAGGCCATCTTTTTAATTTTTTTCTGAATAATTCTCCATAAGCAAACCTCACTTCTATGAATCGTAGCGACCTTGTTTTTTGAAGTTAAGAAATAGATTTGAACAATAATGTTAATCCGAGTAAAGGACAACACTTAGATAATGAGAAGGTTGGATTTAGTGATACAGGGTGTTGAAAAGATAAAACTTTCAAATTTCAAAGTGTATTCTTTTTCAAATGGAACTACCACTATTTTATTTCGCTATACGATAGTCATTTTTGTGTTCTCTTCAATTTTTATAAGGGAAGTACTTACTGTGTCTAAACCTTGTAGTTTTTAGGTTATTCAATATTTTTCACAAAAGTACCTACCCGTTATTTGCCCACAAGTAAACTAGTGTAACAAATTAATTATTTACTGCAAGTGTATTCCCTATATAATAATTCCCTATATATAATAAGACTAATTAAGACGTGGATTTCAAAAAAGATGAACTAGTTTTTTTAATTGGCCTTATTTTACTGCGAAATAGGGAGTAAGTACACTTGCAGTAAATAATTAAGACACTTGTTTATTTGTGGGCAATTAATGGGTAGGTACTTCTGTGAAAAGTATTGATATTTTTTTGAAAATTATGAAATAACCTAAAAACTACGGGGTTTAAACACAGAACACCCCTTATAAAAATTGAAGGGAACACAAAGGACAATCGAATAGCGAAATAAAATAGTGGTAGTTCTATTTGAAAAAAATAGTGGACACTCTGTATCACTAAATACAGCTTTGTCATTATCTAAGTGCTGCCCTTTACTCGGATTAACATTAATATCTGACAATGACAACAGTAGTACCTATTGCCTATAAAGTATTTAAACAGTGGTGATAGAGTTGAATTTTCGTCTTTAATAAGTAACAGGTAAGTAACGTCAATTTTTTGCATTCTTTTTCTTGGTTACATTGATGTATCACAACGTATATTTTTTAAATTTTGGGCATGAACTAAAAATGAAAACATTGTTTTAAGTTTTTAAATAGTAGGTCATGGATTCATGGAGATTTTGTGTTGTTTTTTGTATCCATGATAACTAAAGTAGTCGATACCAATCAATAAAAATGGCTGACAAGTGACGTCATTTCAAAAATTTGAATAATATTAAATAATATATAATTAGGTATATAAAAAATTATAGGTTGTGTTGTAATCAGGAAAAAGAATGCAAAAAATAGACGTTAAAATATTATAATATTATAATTAAGTACCTATTGCATTTAAAAAATACCAACTTTGGTTCAAATCACAGAAAAGGTCGCCCAAAATCTTACTTGACTTCACCACTGGATTCTACGTAAAATTATCTATAACAGGCAGTTTTTACCTCTTTAGGGCATTTTTGCAATTGTACGATTCCAAGTGGTGGAGCATCCTGCCATGTCCTTTTTGAATTGTGAATTGTAGTCATATTAAAATTTAACATGCTACTTTTTAACGCTTTTTTGCAAATTTATTTGTAAAAAGGTAGCTTTTAATCTCACTTCGGTCAGCTGGTTGGGTGGCAGCAAATGAGGGCGTGTAGAAGACACTTATAGAAAGTTGAGTGTATGTGCACCTACTGGGATTCTGTAATTAACAGCTCTAGGTACGGGGCTACATGATGTGGGGTCGGCGACATCTGGGCGCCATCCCTGAGCGTGTTATACGAACATGGTGATTTTTTAGTGTTTTCCTATGTTCTTCTACAGTTTTGATTTCAAAATGATGTCGTTGGAAAGATCTTGTAAAGGCGCACAACTTCTGAGTGGCAGAATTTTGTTTTTTAGCGCATTTCCACAAAAATAAAAAAATGCACTATTGTGGCCACTTTGTCCGTCCGCTCGTTTTGCGACGCTACTAGTTCTTTATCTTAAGAGCTATTGTTCTACTTTTTTCGCTATTTGATTCGTTATGGTGTCAAGGCTTGCACCAAGGAAGGAATTTTTTCTGCGTTTATGGCTAAAAAAGTTATTGTAAAAAAACCAACAAACCGTTTTTTACATGTTCCATAATTTTACACTTTTGCCGTTTATTAACCATCCTAGAGATCATTTATAATTTTGTATTGTTGTCTGTCGTCTGTCTGTTGGTCTGTCCGTCTGTTCCTTTGCCTGTCTGTTTCTCTATCTGTCCGTGTGAACGATAATTTTGTTTAGAAATGACCGATCGCTTTTGCATCTCCGTTAGTTATGAACTGAATTGCATGAAATTCAATATGGGCATAGCCTTAGCCATATAATACGCAATGCCAAAAGTTGAGTCGAATCGATTCCAAATTCACAGTGCCCTTTTCGCATCTCGACCATTTATAAACCGAATTGCAAACTTTTTTTCTTATAAAAGTATTTGAATGAAATGTGATACATAGGCACTTGGAATAAAGGAAAATCTAACGCCAGTTTCAAAATTTGGTTTTGCGCATGCGCAGTGTCAACTTTTTTATTTATGGAAGCATTTAAATGAAATTGGATACATAGCTGCTTGGAATAAAGGAAAATCTAGCGCCAGTTTAAAAATTTTATTTTGCCCATGCGCAGTGCCAACTTTTTTTTATTTATGGAAGAATTTAAATGAAATTTGATACATAGGCGCTTGGAATAAAGGAAAATCAAATTCCAGTTTCAAAATTTGTTTTTGCGCATGTACAGTGCCAACTTTTTTATTTATGGAAGAATTTAAATGAATTGTGATACATAGGCACTTGGAATAAAGGCAAATCTAACGCCAGTTTCAAAATTTGGTTTTGCGCATGCGCAGTGTCAACTTTTTTATTTATGGAAGCATTTAAATGAAATTGGATACATAGCTGCTTGGAATAAAGGAAAATCTAGCGCCAGTTTAAAAATTTTATTTTGCCCATGCGCAGTGCCAACTTTTTTTATCTATGGAAGCATTTAAGTGAAATTTGATACTTTGGCGCTTGGAACAAAGGAAAATCTAACATTAGTTTCAAAATTTAGGTTTGCACATGCGCAGTTCCAACTTTCTTATTTAGAAAAGCATTGAAATGAAATTCTTCTTATAAACTGAAATTGAAATAGCATGTCAAAAATCGATTGCTCATGTGCAACGCTATCTTTCATATTTGTGGCCGGATGTTTACGATTTTAACAAAAGTTGCATCTTACAAATGGGAAATGAATGCAAGTGGAAATGCGCTTTATGTAAATCGCTTACGATTACTTTTTAACTTGTTTTCGTAGGGCGAAATTAACCACCTTGTGCAAGGCGCACGTCGTCGAGGGGCAGTTGACTTCGGGCGCCCAAGAGGTATCTTCAGCGGCGAATTTTGTCCCGCGGTTTAAAGTTTTTTAAATCTCGAATCGCAGTCTCTCTTACACATGTTGTCAATAGAAGCTCCGAGATATGAGAAGTGTCCCAAAATGGAGTACCATTTTGTGGAGGGCTTTTAGCGACATCTACCAAAATGCGAATTGCGCGTGAACGGGACGTCGGAAGCGGGTATTGACAAAGGGAATGTGGTAGCCCTCGACAAAACCTTTAAACGTGAATTGCGGGTATGTCGTATATCATTGTATTCGTAATAAAAAATTCTACTTAATACAGCGTGTTTTTTATGGGCCATATAAAAAAATAAAGTTGATGATTTCTCCAAAACGAATTGTTGTATTCAACGTTTCTCAACGCTATCTTATAGAACTGAAAAAGTGGCAATGAGAAAGTGTTTTGTATTTTTTTGTCTCTTCAAATAGCATCAGAAAACAAGTATAAATTGTGCACAACTCTCGTGCAGATAAAGCGCATTTTTTTTAACCGAAATAGCTTTTGTTTTAACATCACCAATGGATATATTTCTTGCTGACGACTCAATCGCCCTTTGTGAGTACCCTCTTTTGACAATCCGTTCTTGAGGTATAAGGGAATATACCCGTTCACGATAAGAGGTTGAGGTGGAGGGCTATGGTTGGTAGAAATTAATTCCTTTCGTTGAGACCTTTCATTAGAGTACCATGAAGGATAAAACTAGTTTCTCTAATTTGACCATCGTCGTATCTTCTTTGATTTAAGAGATGCTCTAGATAGACATCCTTGGACACAGTGTATAATTAGGCATATAAAAAATGTAGGTTGTGATTACATCAATGTAATCAGGAAATAGAATGCAAAAAATTGACGTTAAAATAGATGGTGTTGCATTTAAAAAATACTAACTTTGGATCAAATCTTAGAAATGGCGCTTCAAAAATGTTTGTTGACTACATCACTACATTTTACGTAAGTAAAATAGTTAGACAGTCACTATTCACAAGCATTCCATTTCCATTTTTATTGGGAAAAGAGGCGGTTGCATAGGCGTAACAGTTTTTGTTACAACAACAAAACAGTAAGGTTAAAAATAGATAGAAAGAATAGATAGATAGATATAATTAAGTGTTTGAATCATTTTATAACTCAGTACGTCACGATTTAAAGTAAAATATCTTTGTATACAATTTATAATGATAACTTTTCTTACAGCGGTTTGACTGCTATCTCCACTTATTTACTTACCAAAGAACTGTGGTCGGCGGGAGCAGGACTATTTGCAGCATGTTTCATCGCTATTGTGCCTGGATATATCAGTCGTTCAGTGGCAGGTAGTTACGACAATGAAGGAATCGCAATATTTGCACTACAATTTACGTATTACTTATGGGTAAAGTCTGTAAAAACCGGATCAATATTTTGGTCATGTATGACCGCCCTGTCATACTTCTACATGGTATCTGCGTGGGGTGGATATGTGTTCATTATCAACTTGATACCTCTTCACGTCTTTGTCCTGTTGCTAATGGGACGATATTCCAACAGGCTGTTCACAAGTTATACGACTTTTTACATTTTGGGTCTCTTGTTTTCGATGCAAATACCGTTTGTCGGCTTTCAGCCGATACGGACTAGTGAGCATATGGCGGCATCGGGTAAGTGCAGCAAAATTGAGACTCGAATTATTTGGTAATTTTCAGGTGTTTTTGCATTGATCATTGCGGTGGCTGTTTTAAAGTACCTACAGAGTGTCTTGTCTAAAGCAGAATTTAAATCGTTATTCATAGTGGGTGCTTCAATTTCTGCAGGCGTCGTGTTTCTGACAGTTGTGGTACTCACCTATGCCGGATACGTTGCACCTTGGAGTGGAAGGTAAGCTTCTTATGTAATTTATTGGTTTATAATAACTTTGTGCAGATTTTACTCTTTATGGGATACGGCATATGCCAAAATTCACATACCCATCATCGCTTCGGTTTCCGAACATCAACCTACAACTTGGTTTTCGTTCTTTTTCGACTTACATGTTCTGATCACTACATTCCCGGCAGGACTGTGGTACTGCATAAAGAACATCAACGATGAGAGAGTCTTTGGTAAGATTGGTATAGTTCTAATCGTTTACCATTAGAAAAAATGATTTTAGTTGTTTTGTATGCACTTAGTGCAGTATATTTTGCCGGTGTAATGGTACGATTAATGTTGACACTTACTCCGGTCGTTTGCATGTTGAGCGGCATTGCGTTTTCCGTACTGTTTGACCTGTTCCTTCGCGAAGAAGACACGCCTCGATCAAGTGAAAGTGACGTTGATGATGAGCAGACTGTTAGCAGCAATCGAAGACTGTATGATAAGGTTTGGAATATTCTATTTTACATCATCCAAGTGGTGTTGTAGTAGCCTTGTTTGTATAGGTTGCCTTATTTTCACCCCACCTGATTTTTGCGATTGTCACAATTAACTGTATCGCCACCAAGTAAATTCACATATTTCTTATTCATAGATATGAGTATGGCCCCTGATTGTTTGGTCGTGTCATGTAAATATAAAAAATGTTCGAATTGAATTTTTAGCTTCTGGGGATCAGCTCTGGTTGGAAACTAATTTGTGACATAATTTTAATTCAAAAAATCCAGGGTGCCTACAAATTTTTAAAAAACTTTTGTTTTCATTTTTCATTTCCTCAAAAAATCCAGTTAAAAAATAAAAACACCAAAAAAATCGTAGTAGGCCTAAGACTGAATTTTTGCACATTTCCCAGTTTTTCATTCTGAACAACTTTTCTTAACACCTTGTGTACCTCATCCCCAAGGAGCATTTTACTCGCATGCAAAAAACGTTTTTTGAAAACTTCGATGGCACCCTTGATTTTCCCAAACCAAAATAATCTTACAAATTAGTTTTCAACCGACGAGGGCTGATGCACAGTAGCTCAAAATTCAACTCAACATCTGCTCATTGGTTATTCAGTGTATAGATGGCCCCGAGTGATGACTTAAAAATGCACTGCACGAAATTGCCACAATACCATATACCAATTCATTTATACTGGCTTGACCGAAATGAATTAACTGTCCCATTTTTAGGCCGGCCGTGTTCCAAAAATGAAACACGAGCAAGTGAAGGAATCTGATGGAATTGGTGCTAACTTACGAAGCATTATAATAATAGTGATGTTATTGTTGCTCATGCTATTTGCCGTTCATTGCACGTGGGTAACAAGTAACGCGTATTCTAGTCCAAGTATTGTGTTAGCTTCATACGGAAACGACGGTTCCAGACAGATTTTAGATGATTTTCGCGAGGCCTACTATTGGTTATCTCAGAATACGGCGGACGATGCAACAGTAATGAGCTGGTAAGCGTCTCTTTTCCAAGTTTAGGAGTTTCAAATTGCATTTTTAAGGTGGGATTATGGTTATCAAATTGCGGGAATGGCTAATCGCACAACGCTAGTCGATAATAATACTTGGAACAATAGTCACATTGCGTTGGTTGGAAAGGCAATGTCGTCGAACGAAAGTGCAGCTTACGAAATTATGACTTCGTTAGGTGTAGATTACGTTCTTGTGATATTTGGTGGTGTCATCGGTTATTCAGGTGATGACATAAATAAGTTCTTGTGGATGGTTAGAATTGCGGAAGGCGAACATCCGAAAGATATACGAGTAAGTTGCTCTTTAGTGAGTGATACCAGATGTCTCATTGATCTACGTAGGAAGCCGACTACTTCACTGAACACGGAGAATTTCGGGTTGACGCAGAAGGTTCACCGACATTACTAAACTGTTTAATGTATAAATTAAGTTACTATCGTTTTGGAGAAGTCAGACTTGACTATCGCAATCCTGGAGGATATGACAGGACTAGAGGTGCCGTAATTGGCAATAAAGACATTAACTTGACTTACTTGGAAGAAGCCTATACAACAGAGCACTGGCTGGTACGAATATACAGAGTGAAGAAACCTGATGAATTTAATCGACCTAAAATACCATTCTCTAAGAGAATAGTGAAGACACAAAATTTTGTATCAAAAAAGGTAAGTGGTATAATTCTGTAACTAATAATAACACCTTCATTACAGAACACTAAACGCAGAAAGGGGACATTAAAAAATAAACCTGTAGTAATAAAAGGGAAGAAACTTGCTACAAAACAGTCATAGTGAAAAGACAGGTTGACCAATAATTATATTTAAATACTGTTTTTACAATTTGCCGTATGTATTTAAGTTGTTGTGTTTGTAATAAAATTTGTTAAACTTTAATACAAATCATTACACTATTTCAATTAGTTTTTGTCAAAGCATAATGTCGCATAAGATAATGTGATTGCAATGTTTTGGCAAAATTCCATCAACATTTATAACATACATTGGAAACACATCCAGCTCCAGTATTGATATACTGTTAGAAATAAAGATCGGATATGGTAGCTGTACTTGGTACTTTTATTTAGTTTCACCTTGGATATAAAACTCCAAGCCAAAATGAAAACTGAACTTCAAATTTGGTGATAATTTCTGTAAGAGATCAATGCTGAATTGAACTTGGTATTCCACTCCCATTACAAGATGGAGATTTTTGTGAGCCCAGATTCCGTCGATTCAGTTCAAACCTAGACAAAAGGTTGATTCCTCCTTGTAGATGATTTTTTTGTACAAAATAAGATCATCATGAACCCTCATCAAAAACAAATTAATTTGAACACTAAGATGACACTGTTTGACATTTGATTCAAATGAAACAATTGGTTCCATGCCTAACATTTTTAATTTTGGGAAGAGTGCTTTGGAAAAATAAAACGTTCTTTTCGTGGTTCTTTTATTGTGAATAAAAGTTTGACACTTTGATCCAACTGTCTGGTTGCAGTATTGGCAATGAACTAGTTGTGTTGAGAAAATTCGATTTTCATCTGAATAGAATTGAATCTTCGTTTTGCAAGAAAATTATAGTTTAGAATACATAAGAATAAAAAATATTTTCTAGCACACACGTAAAGTGAAACTACTTGAAATAAGTCAACCTTTTGTTCATAAGAAAAGAACAATTTGTTTTTCCAAAGCACTCTCCGCAGAAAATGAAAATTGTAATTTTAGGAAAAATGTGATGCTGAACCACCTTGTGTGATCGTTGTAAAGAGAAAAAAAGACCTAGTCTCAAAATGTCAAAATCATCATCTTAAACGTTATTAAAAACGGAATGCCGTATTCGAAATCTGCATTAAAAAGTGTTCGACTATGAAAAAATTTAAAACCAAAATCAGAAATTTTCGTTTTTTGCAATATTTTCAAAACTATTGAAGGTATTTTAAATTTCTTTTCAGATTATTATATTCAACACGAAAATTCGCAACTTTGCCCTCATTTAACCAAATTCCTATCTCTAAGATAAGCGAGATCCCCATAGTGGCACTCCAGAGAGAGATATCGTTATACTAAAGGATATCCATCTCTTCAACTCGCACAGGTAGATTGTAAATTTCTACCGGCATCAAAAGTATACCCAAATTTGGGGGTTAGGACGCTTTTTTATTTTATTCTGAGTAGCACAGAGTTTTGTTTGCTGTGTATAGAGACAATTAGAACAGAGTTCATCTTGTTAAATTATTAATATTTTGTGTAGTGCCTGTTTTTGAAAATGGTGCATCATTGTGTGGCTGTTAAGTGCAGTTTCGCCTTCTAATCGAACAAGGAGGTGTTTTAAAAAATAACCTACAATCTGAAACTTTTATTAACAAACGCGGCAATTCACAATTTTTCAGCAAAGATGGCTGCGTTTGCACGCCATGGTGTTAGAGTAGTGAACTAAGAAGTATTTTTGAAATATTCGTCGCTTTGTGCTGCCATCCCGAATCCGCGATCCCTATTTGTACTTCGTTAGGTCGCTAACACTCGCATGCATTCGTCTTTGCTTGAGATAAAATTAAAAATAGTATTTTGCTTATCTTTGGTTACCACCTGTAACATTATAATATCGTTCCGTAACTCTAAAAAAGGAATTTAGTGATCGTGCGGAATAAATTCTACCTAAAAATACTTATTTACCATAATATGCGGTTTTGTTCAGTAATTCAATTGAATGCCAATAACAGTAACAGTGCGTAATTGTAATTCCTGAAATGCCATTCAAAGTTAGGTTATGTTTACCTGATTTTCTATTAACTGCAAAATAACAAAAAAAACAGTACCTACCTAGGTAAGTAAAGTTGAGGATCTTTATATTAATATAGTTCTATTAATGGATTGTTTTAGACTATCCTTCGACTGTACACATTTCCGAAGATTGACTTACGACACGGAGTAAATTTGTTTCCGATTATCATTTTACCGAATGATGTCATTGCAGTGCGTTTATATAAGGTCATCGGTCACATCATGGTCAGTTTCTTACAAACATGTTCTGACCGATAATAATGTGAATCGGCCTTAAGGAATACACGCTCTAACTGATACGTGACTCAGCCTTTATGATCACAAAGGACAATCCACGCAATATTTTTAGGAAAATCAGATTTGCAATACTAGCTCGTAATTGAATGTTATTTGTTTGGATGTGAAATAAAATCATATTTTGATACAATACCGATAGTATGTAGTTCATTCAAATTATGGGAACCGAGATTCAATCGGTGGGGTTTCGTTATTATAATAGTGCTTAAATTTAGTTGTAAGTGACATGTACATTTATTATCGAATATATAATCTCCAGTTAGTGATTTCTTGCATGAGTTGTCTGATAGCACTGCCGAGGTGTAAATACCACAGTACATCCGACTTACGGTGGTATTGTACAATGTACATCTCGACAGTGTAACTGGGGCGAGAAATTTTTATAAGAGTATTCCTGCCCTTAAGTAGCGCTCATGAAGCGCTTTGTCGGGTAAACGTAAGCAGTATTAACACTTTGTGTATTATCAATTCAGAAACATCAACTAACGTAAACTCTTTTTTAAAATAATCGCTTTCCACTTCTTCCAGTTGCAAGCTCTGAAATTTTTATATTAATTAATTACAAGGTAGAGTGAAAAATCCCCTGATCCTTCACTCAACGTTTATAAATACTTCTTTTGCCAGTTTCCTAACCCAAATTTTGAATGTAGGTAACGTTAACCAGTGTAATTCCTACTTATGATACGGTTTTTTGCTGGAAACATTTTATCTGCACTAATGACCAAAAAAACCAATAAAGGACTAAGTTTTACTGCTAAAAAGTAGGTACATCCAATAAGTACTCCACTTTAAATTACCCGCTTTTTAAGAATAGTATACCGTAGCCATCTTAGTAGATACACGTTGAACTACACTGAGAACAAATTTCTTTACTATAATTGTTTTGCAAGTTATTCTTCATGTGTACGGAGTTCATACCGTTAGTGCTTTAGAAACCACATTTAATTGATTTTCACCTCACGTTTTGATTATTATATGTGCAAGAATCTGGAGAAACCATTTATATTTCAAAAACTTCTTTGACCTTTGAATTATACACAAAAGATTGCCATTGCAATCGAACGTCTACTTTATACACTTTCAGAGAATGTGCTATGAGTTTTAATGCAATATAAACTGTTCACTCATAATTTACATACATTTAAGAACAAGAAACAACAAACATTAAAAAAAAATGTATAGTTTTTAAAAACGGTATGAATTACGTTAGGCATGTTTCCCATAAGAAAGCTATTGTGAGATAGGCAACACACAATACTGATAGCGCGCCCTTAAGCCAACGCATCCAGTAACAGAAGAGTTTCTTGCTGAAGATTCCCATGAAATTCAGATCATACGGAAAATAGTGGATGTCTTCTTGAAATGCAGAATGCACCATCATTCCAAATTAAAAAATTTAGAATTTCATGGAAAATCTGCAACAGTTCGGCAAAAAATGAATAAATTAATTTTATTTAATAATTGTTAAATGTATAAACTATAGGTATTATGTATGTGTGTATTTAAAATAAAAGTGCATTTTAAAAAATTCATCTTTTTTGTAAATTATAAATCATACACCTACAAAGTAGGACAATTTCAACTAAAATACTGATAAAAGAGAAAATTTTAGACATTATAAACCCATACTTTTATATGCATCAAAAAAACAACTTTAAACTTAATTTTAAATGGTCTAAATGTTTGCGAACATACAAAAGTATTCAATAGAATAGTTTATTTATGAATTATCAATTTAAAATACAAAAAGATTTTACAATTAAGCATATTCACTCAGGATAGAGATAAATATCGCTTAAAGTAATAAGATAAAAAGAGACAGATACTTTACTACTGCGGGTTGCCTACAAATTTATTTGCCTCATTTATTTGTTATAGCGCAACCGTTCCAGTTACGTTAGTATACAGTTCAATGATGTACATACAGTGAATTTTTTTAAAATGCGAACATTGGAGTTTACATGCAATGTAATTTCCCTATGTTCGATTTTAAAAAAAAACACATCAATCTATTGAGTAGTTCAAATGAGTAGTAGATACAATTGACAGCTGTCACATTTTTAAAAATACCGCCGTCCAATTTAATTACGAAATCGGTTAGGTTATTACTTAGAATGTCAAGGAGGACACTTCGAACATTTATTGTAATTGTTTGCGTTATTTATTTTCTTAATTTATGTATTGAATTATTGAATAAATCAAATTAGTAGAATACCGGTGCACATGACCTACAAATAATTGAAGGTTGGTTCACAATTCATAGTCACACAAGTTGCACGATTTGGGAATGTGAACCGCGCACACCTCAGAGATTGATGTGTTTTTTTTTAATCGAACATAGGGAAATTACATTGCATGCAAACTCCTATGTTCGCATTTAAAAAAACTCTCTGTATATTTGTGGTAATGGGCTACTTTGCAGTGTATGCAACACACCTTACACTAATTTCGGGTTTTCCCTGTTTTTTCTGTATGCTTTTTCAAAAATATTAGTCAATTTCAAAGCTTTCGCCTCAGGATCGCACGGCATTACCCAAGCGTGATGGATAAGATCATTTTACTCCTGCGCAAAAACATGCAGTACATACCGAGCGATAAAAAGTATCAACATGCGAATTTTTAGTCATGTCGGATATACAGGGTGTCCCTAAAAGGTCTGTACAACGCGCTACCAGGGGTTCTTGGTATCAAAATAGGACGATTTAACCCAACTTACCTCTATCCAAAAGTGCTTCGGTAAGGCGCTATCTACCGCCAAAGATTCAAAAAACAAATCGTTATTTTTATTTTATCGGAAAATGGTTTTGCCGATTAAAATGAAATTCGGGATGTGAATGTCTAATGTAAAAAGGGTCTTTGTGATATCATGGTTTTGATTGTAGTTGCTAAAATACTGGCCATCCACATCTGAAGAGGTCTAAAACTTTTTAACTACTATTTTGACAGTTCTGAATTTTTAGACACTGATAGACAGTTTACTTGCAAGCATTTTTTGTCTCTTGATGAATATCGCTATCTGTGATGGTTTACGAAAAAAAAAATTTAGGCATGATGAATGGCATGCACCATTGTTCCTAAAAAATCAGAAGATGGCTGTGAAACAGAGTGGCGTAACGTTTGTTTGTTGTTTCTTCAACTTTAACAATTTACATTTTGCTTGAAGGCTTAAAATTTCATTGTTAAAATTGTAATATGGCCTTTCAATACAGTAACGCAGAGTTAACTGATATGCTATTAGTGTTTGGATACTGTCGTGGAAATGGTCGCCAATGCGTTAGGGAGTATACTCACAGGTTTCCAAATCGTCATAACCTACTTCTTGCTTGCACTTATGGTTTTTGAGGAACAATCGCATGTATGGTGCATGCCATTCATCATGCCTAAATTTTTTTTTTTCGTAAACCATCATAGATAGTGATATTCATTAAGAGACAAAAAATGCTTGCAAGTAAACTATCAGTGTCTAAAAATTCAGAATCGTCAAAATAGTAGTTAAAAAGTTTTAGACCTCTTCAGATGTGGATGGTCAGTATTTTACCACCTACATAGCAACTACAATCAAAACGATGATATCACAAGGACCCTTTTTACATTAGACATTCACATGCCGAATTTCATTTTAATCGGCAAAACCATTTTCCGATAAAATAAAAATAACGATTTTTTTTTTAAATCTTTGGCGGTAGATAGCGCCTTACCGAAGCATTTTTGGTTAGAGGTAAGTTGGGTTAAATCGTCCTATTTTAATACCAAGAACCCCTGGTAGCGCGTTGTACAGACCTTTTAGGGACACCCTGTATATAGATATACGAGTCGAGTCGATTTTAGGTTGGCAGCGACCGACTGTGTATGAATCTGCTGAACTCAACCAAAGTTTGTTTTGATTTTGTGGTTATTTTGTGGAAATATAAGGTTAAGTTGTTGTTTTCCCATAAATTAATCCAAAAAAGTTTAAAACACAAAGGTTTGTTGTAAATTTGAATTCATATTCCGAATAATTTCTGTGTTTGATTTTGATACTATGTGATGGAAAGTTCATACATCTAGAGACGTACGACGTTTTAATGTGCCCAGCACACGACTGGAGAATACCGAATTTGAGTTGTGATTTGTTTAGTGATTATTTTGCATATTAAGGAAAATATCACTAAAAATGTGAAACAACTTCCACACTAGCCATCGGAGCAGACTTGCCCATTGCAATGGTGCTTTATCATGCAACATTGCAATGAGTATGTATATTTATTGTATCATGGCAATGAGCAAGTTTGCGTTCACTTTAGAGCAACTTGATACAGCTACTGAGATGTATGCAAATTGATGGTACCTATATCTCAGTTGCAAATTCAAGTTACTTTGATGTGAACTCCTCTTCATTTGCATTAATAGATAGGTCCCATCAAAGAAAACGTCACCACCTATAGATGATTAAGAAATACTTATTGGCATAGATTGTGTCAATAGTAGCGCTATGTGAAAGGTATACATAAATGTACATCAATAAATCATTGGTGCTGTGTTGACTGAGCAAGTAGGATTTTTTATGGTTAAATCAAAAACTGGCCATTTTAAGTTGGTGTTATTTAAATATCACTTTTATTAATCAATTTTTTAGTGTAACGAGTTGTGGGAAGAGGAGGATGGTTGTACTTACTTATATGCTCGCTTATATGTGTTTGAAGTATATTGTATATCAATATACTTAGTTTTTGATTTCTTTTATAGTGGTACCTATGGGCGACAATGATAAGATGGTTACTTCAGATGATGATGAACTTTCTTCTAGTGATGGAGAAGACAAGGTAAGCTGCAATGTTTATTTATTTTCAAAATATAAGAATCTACTGGTCTTGAATCAGAGTGCGTGGTTTAAACATGACAACACTTTTAGTATATTTATAAATATTTATAAATACACAGAATGTTATTAAAATTAATGTCATGCAGATATTTAATATTTTGTCAAAAAATGCAAATATATGCATGGTCTAAAGGGCGTCGTTTCCATTATACAGAGTGGCAAAGTTTCGATTTTTTTTCGATTTTTTTTCTCTTATTTTGAATTTTTTCTCTTATGTTCTGTGATAATTGTTTCAAATTTGATACATAATAATAATATCCACAATAAATAACCTGCCCCAGCCTACTAATTTTTTTTCTCATAGGTATTTATTATTTCGCTATTTTGCTCACAGATAATTGTCATCGATGCAGATAAATCCAAAACAGTGACAGATACGAGAATAGTGCAAGAGACCTGAAAGCTAAACAAAGGAATAGAGAGTTCAAATGTCATGCTTGGTGTTCCAAAAAAAGTTCTGAAAGATAAAATATTTTGATACTTCTTCTAAATTCTTTATTCTAAAAAATAGTCTCGAAAATAATTAATGTATCACCTAGTTTGCCACCCTGTATAATGTAAACAACGCTCTTTAGACCATGCATATATTTGCATTTTTTTCTTATTTTGACGAATACTATCACCCCCTGAAATATCTGCATGACATTAACTTCTTTATTTTGTGGGCATTATGTACCTACAGAGATTCTATCTTTAATCACATACCTACTATCAATTTTTGTATCATCTTAAATGAGCTTTTCAATTTTAGGAGCTTGAGGATAGAGCAACTGCACTGGAAGGGGAGCTGGCCAATAACAAATATCTTTACGAAGTGCATCTAGAGGTTGTCGAAATTTATCGTAAACTAGGCGATATTAAGTCGATGAGAGAGGCGTATAATCGATTTTCGGAATACTTTCCTCTCACGTCAACAATATGGTTGGCCTGGATAAAAGATGAAGTTAAACTGGCGACATCAAGTTCTGAAAAGAAACATGTACTAACACTATTTGAAAGAGCTGTTAAGGATTATTTATGTAAGTATCTGTGTAAATAGTTTAACCAATGAGATAGTGTTGCTGTATACAGCTCTCACTTTGTTTAGGCCGTACATTACTGCAACTTGTTTCCTTGGAAGCAACTATAATATTACCCACTGTCTCTTTCAATCTACTTATAGCAAACTGAATTCAAAATTGCAATTGCATGTAAGTTTCACTCTGGTTTAATTCTCAGTTTTTAGCAGTTAAGGTGTACGCAACCGTGTAAAAGATAGTAGCACCATTGAATTTATAACTATCAGAAGCGCAGATCCCATATAACAGTTTGTGACCATGTGCCAACTGGCCGCCGCTAGGGGCAGTTCGATCGTTTGAAAGTCCGTGGGCGATCGAAAGTGGAGCGTTACATTGACATTAGATGGCAGCATTACAAACCATTTATTTTGACCATTCGAATATTTTCCTTTTTAATCGTTAGATGTCAGGAACTCGGGATGTTTTTTGTGTTATCATTGGAATGGTTTTATAAATAGGATTGGAATGTTCTAAAAATAGATCCCTTAAGAAGCATTGCGTAAATTTGTAATGTAAATAATAATACATTTAGACGAACGAAGCTTGCAGTCCTTGTCCTTGAAGGAATGCAATTTCATACATTATATTCACAGGCAGTACAATAGGCAGGTTCCACATTTTTACTGAAAGCGGGAGATTTTGTTATTAAAAAACGATCAAAAAAAATTTGAAGGCAAAATATTGTCCGTTGCAAGCATTTGAATTTTGAAAACCAATGGTCAGCGAGAAGAGAAAAAACGTACCAACACATTTGCCGCCGCGTTGGCAGAATACGAATTCACGTGAACTGGAACCGATGTGTTAATTTTATTTGCTGTGTGCACAATGCTGCCAGGGTATAAAAAAAGTTGGCGAAATTTACCCAAATTTAAATGAACCTCAGAACAGTCCAGTAGTGGAATTGTTGGCAGTTGGCAGCTACTTCATTTCCACATTCACATTTGATAACTAAATTTCGCGAATCAGCTTTTTTTATAACCATGCAGCATTGTGCACAAATAAATCGGTCCCAGTTTACGTGAATTCGTATACCTACTAAGTACTAGAGCTGAGCGATAAATGAAATTGTTATCGATTTATCGATAAGTCTGTTCAGTCTGATAATTATCGATTAATCGTTAATTGATAACTATCGATAATTATCGATAACTTTAAACACTTATCGATAACTTTCGATAATAATCGACAATTATCGATAAATCGTAACACTAACATTCGATAATGATCGATAAGGTTTGATAATTATCGATAACTTTTTATAATTATCGATAACTTTTGAAAATAATTAATAATGATTGTTAGCTGCTGATAATAATCGATTATTATTGCCACGAAAATTGTCTATCTCTGATATTTATCGATTAATAGATAAGTAGCGGAAATTATCAAGAGAAAACTATCGATACTTTTTCATAAATCTCATCGATATATATTCTCAATGCTCAATCGATATATTACATCATCCATGCGTACACTCGCTAACACTTTTGTTTTTTTGGTATTGGTATTGCGAGAGATAATTTAAATAAAACAGGATCTTTTGATGCTCAAGTTTTCTGAAATCAAAGGTGATCAAGTGGACGATAATCCTCAAAAAAGAGTACAGCAGTAGGTTGTGAATTGTGATCATATGGCAACTCAACAATGCTCTTACATCGCTTTTGTTGGAAGTAAACTGGTATACCTAAACATTGAAAAGTGTATGTCGTTAAAAATTCTCTCGATAATTATCTATCTTAATAGTTTATAGTTGTGAGATTAATCGATAGATTATCGGTAATTATAGGTTTATCGACCAATCCTTTAACATTTTCGATAAATTACACCGGCCTACAGCATTTTTGCGCATGGGACATATATACCTTATTTTTATTGCTTCTATAGCCACAAATAAGAATTAGAACAAAAAATGGTTATGTATTTGTTTTTGTGTAAAAAAAATGCAAAAAACCAAAAAATAAAAATACCTATAGAATCCTACTTACATAGGCATGATTTATTAAATGGTAACGTTTCTACATTTATAATTTGTTTATCTTAGAGTCTAAATGTTTAAAATGGAACAGTTTTGCTGTTTTTGTCATGTTCAACTGAATCTGATCTTCCATCATGCTTCCAACTTCCTGGCCTTGGGAAGGCGCCTAAGTTCCATTGTCTCGAGAAAGTGTTGTCCTTATTCCGAATAAGCTCCCATATTATCCTTAAATTGATCTAAATGAGAATGTAACCTGTGCATCTTTATTCTTTAGAGACATTCTATACCCCATGATACAAAACCAAATCCTGTCAGCTCGTCATAATTTTCAGCTCTATGGTTTCCCAGGAAACACTGAACGGGAAACCATGGACTATTGCCTTAAAACTGTTCCAGGATTTTTTTTCCTCTTTGCTAAGTAACCGCGGAAAAATATCACCCTCCATTTTTCTTCCAGCTTTAATTTTCGCCCCTGAAAGCTTTCAATCAAATCGCTGTAACTTTTGTAAAAGCAAATATTTTCGATGTCTTAATCGCACTTTTTATTTATTTTTGCTTATTATAGTCAGAATATATATTGTGTAAATCCCATGCGCAAAAAAATTCTTTTTTTGTTGACCGGTCGACCATTTTTTTAAAATTTATCGATTGACTATCTATTAATCGATAATTATCGATAAGTTATCGATTAACCATTGAGAACAAATTTCAAACGTCAGAATTTAAAAGAAAAGAGGTTAACGACCTTTTTATTTTGTATCAAAATTGCCAGGTGTGACGTGTGATCCTAGATCAGGGGTCGGCAACCTGCGGCTCTTTTGATACCTATAAAGTTGCGGCTCTCCGTATTTATCTAAAGAAATTAGTTCATTTGTTCGAAATTCGCCTTTTTAATTAATCTTATTTTGTATCAAAAGTATACTTGCAGCAAATAATTATCTAATTTTTGACACTTGTTTACTTTCTGGTATTCTTTTGTTTTTTTATTATAGCCAGCCTACTCCGATGTATAAACACGTAATTAATTAATGAGTAGGTACTTTTGTGAAAAATATTGAATAACCTAAACACTGCGGAGTTTAAGCACAGGACACCCCTTATAAACATTTAAGGGAAGACAAAAGCGAATAGCGAAATAAAATAGTGGTAGTTCCATTTGAAAAAGAATAGTTATAGCACTTTGAACAAACGGCATTGAAACAACCAAATATTCAGGAGGTTCTATTTAAAAAGATCAGTTATTAATTGACATCGTAAAAATGGAACACCCTGTACATTCAAAAATAATTTCTGTAGATCCGCAACCACCAATATTTTTACCAGGTATCTATCAGCTATGTAGGAAAAACCGACGGACTGTTGCAGGACCCTGTATATAGCCAAAAACTATAATATTGAATCAAAAATTATTTGTGGCTCTTTAAGAATTGGGAAATTTTGTAAATTGTAATTTTTAGCTCTTCCGTTTCAATAGGTTGCCGACCCCTGTCCTAGGTAGTTTAACCGGTGGCAACGGTTTAACCGACACACACAAAAATTAAGAATAGATAGGTAGGTACATTTAATTTCTGTTACAGTGATCAAGGATGCCTGCGTATTTTTTGCTTTCCTGTTCAAATGTAATTCAATCTTCCTTAAGGAATGTTAAGTAGGTCACGATTCATGAAAGGAAGAATGTTTATCTTACGTCATTCAACATCCTGTGTGCCACATAAATGCCTTATAAGTACGTTTCTTGGGTATCTAGAATTCTGTATACAACAATTACAAATCGAGATAGTGGGTTCATTACAGATTCCTGTATAATAATTAACAAAGGTAAAAAACTGACATTATTATTCATCTTTCTCGATGGTAGAGACATCTACGTCTTGTAATTTAAACTATTGAAAACAGTCACATATCCTGCCATTTAACCCGCGCTTCTGATAGTTATCAATTCAATGGTAGCACATTTTGCTACCTTGCAGCTTCGCTTTTCCCACCCACCAAAAAGTACTACAAATGACACATGGCATATCACTTGGTGGAATACTTCACATCCTCTTTTTTTCACCCTGAAGTATTATGTAGTAAAATTCTTGATCATAGATAAAACGACAGGAAAGAATGTTGTCGTTTTCCAAAAAAATCTTTGCGTTTTAAACCACTATTCAACCACGTAAAATCACAGATTTAAAAACTACAGATATATATAATGGTTGGTTAAAATAGTCTGCGCTTTCCTTGGATTTAAGCGTCTGGTGAGTTCAATTCAAACTAATTGTAACCCTCGATGGAACCAATATATGTATTTAAGATTCTTACCAAAACTTTATTTTACAGAAATCAATAAGCACACACGGCAGTGTTTCATCATGCAGATAAATCTGTTTTGAATAAACAAGCATATTTATTTTCAAATTGACATGGTCTTAAATAATATGTACCTACCTATCTTGTAGCCGTTTTATCATATCTGTACACTGCACTGTAATTATGCTGCACTGGCGGTCTCTGCCATAGAAACATAGCACGTTGAGAGAGATAGCGCACAAGGAGACTTCTGTAATTTCCTAACCGCTTTGCGCATGCGCTGTGCGACAGAGTAGACCAAGTCGGCGCACGTTAAACTTTGATTCACCAACGTCAATATAATATCAATGCATGAATTACTATTTATTTGTTATGGTGAAAAACTATTGCTGTCTGCTGACATTTCTCTCTTCAGGTTAAGTGTATTTTAGCGTAAAAATTGATCAATCATTCTAACGATTTGTTATTAACGATCCTGGAAATTGTTCGCTATTATAAACAAGGGTGTTCGCAAGTAAATTTTTTGGGACATTTTATCTCGTATTTGGGAATGGGAAAAGGGAGATGAAATTAATTCATTCGGCGAACGGAATTACAACAAAGAAAACTGTTTGTAAAATCAAATAGAAACCAAAGTTCATTATTAATGCCGCTAACATAAAAGGCAATTCGGTGTAACCGCTTACCTAAGAGAGTTTACTCCAAATTTAAAGTAAACAGTAATGAAATCTAATTGGCACTGAGATGAACGAAGAGGCAGACGAACTTTTCAAACTTTGTACTACCAAGTTCAGCATTGACTGCGGAAAAATAAAACTGAGCGATCTTAAAACGATATATAACAGAAAAATGGAACAACGAATGGGAAAGCCAAGGAAATAATAAATTACGCCAACTGAATGAAGAACATACTAGAAAAGATCAATACGATAATCTTACAAGAAAAGAACAAATAATTATAAGTAGACAAAATAATTTGTAGAAGTTTAAGCAGTACCTAGTTAACAAAGATAGTGAAGGCATATATATAATGTTGGTTACACTGAAGGTTAAAAACAAATTTTGGGAACAAAGGGTCAGGTAAGAGCAGGTACCTAAATTCTGAGAAAGGGTGAACAGTACAGGATGTAACTCATCTTTGGTGCAATTAAGTCCTTTGGTTAAAAGCAAGATGGAAAATTACATGGCCTGATAAACAAATTTAACTAGAAACAAGATATATGGAAATTAAGAATCGTAACTCATTTATCGCACATAGATTCTAAACCGAAGAGCTTTGATTAGCGTAATCCCGCTCCTGCAAGATAGATAACCCGCCCCTGGTTTCTGGGTTTCGAGCCTACAGTTGAACGTCGAAGACAATCGCGGAATTAGGTGTCGTACTTCAAACTTCATTCGGAGAAAAATGTTAGTAACAAACAACAAGTCAGTACATACATCAAACGAATCGGTAATTTCCACACATTAAAATAAAATGATCAAAATTTATATGAATGTTACTTCAGGGACAAGAAGTAATCAACATCAATAAACATAAATTAAGCAAGCATTACACCAAAAACGTAATCAATTACAAAAACAAAGATTGAAACACACAAAAAATATAAAATGCAGCATACAAAACACAAATACGATATAAAGAAATGCAAAAATTACTACCTGCATTGAATAATACAAAATATCAACAAAAATTTATGAAGCGACGCGTTCACAAGACAAGATGCCCAACGTAATCCCCGTTCGTGCTTTCTAGATGGCGCAGGCAGCTTTTCCCCAAGGTTGGTATATTACAGGTTGCCTCGTAACTATCGACCAATAGCAATCGAGGCGCGAATACGTCACTGGTAGCCCACGATTTAAACGAAATAATAAATGCATGCAGCCATACAGCTGGAAAATTTGATGCGTAGCTATTGTTTACAGTTCTTTGATGATGTTTGAATCGTTTAACTAGTGAAACACAAATATTCAGTTTTATATTTTAAAATTTAGTAATTATAAATCGTTATATAATACAGTCAATCTTCGTCTGATGTACCAGTGTTTACCGTGAAAGATAAACAGCTTCATCTAACAATCAATCGCGTAGTCACATTTTTCCTCCAATTCTCTTAACGTAGTTTATATCGTCTCTACACTTAGTCTTCGATTTGTGGATGCGATAGGCGGTATCAACGAGACCATATGATTCTCCTGCTCCGGTCAGGAGGACGTTCATCTTCTGCCGACCCGCTTTTCCCTAAAGCAAAATTTTCTTTCATTCTCAGTAAATATCGTGACCGACAATCAACAATGTTGCTACGTTCCATCAATAATTGAAATTGAAATTAACATTATCTAATTTAGTTATGAGTTTTATTGATTTGCCGTCACAGCAGCAGCTAGCTCTGTAGCCTTTTCCAAAGGAAATGCCCACATACCTACTGGCAGCTTTCTGTTTGTCAAAGAATTCCACGACCTTTTAATAATATTTCTAGGTTCTGCATGCACAGGTTTTACAGGAGGTTCAATATTTATAACCTTACGCGTATGTCACATAAGCGGTAATGACAAGATAACGAAATTTGAGTGGCTACCAGTGACGTCACGAGCAGACTCCCTGTACTGCGCAAACGCAAGCGCGCTAAAATTTGAATTTGTTTTAACGTGCCACTGTTTGTTTTGTTTATAATACCAGTTCCTGCTGACTTCCATATTACAAACCAAATGTCGCTGTATTTTCGGAAAGAATATGTTCTTCTTCTCGAATTAAAGCCTTCGGTCACTACTGTGAATTCCAGTTAAATACATTATAGCGCCAATTTGAAAGCAAACCTCTACTTTAGCTATCAGTCATGATCCTTGTAGTCTGGTTTTTTTGAGATTCGTTCAGCTCCGGACTCTCTCTTTACCATAGGTCAATGTTGGTCTGTATAACGTTATTGCTGTAAGTAAATGTCATTAACTCTTTCTAATTAAGTATTACAGTACTTACTGAAGCAGTTTCCTAATATCGCCTTTGGTATATTCTATAACCATGCACACCAAATGTAGATAACAACAAAATTCATCTTGATAACATGGCATTTTCATATACCTACTACATATAATAGGTAAGCAGGTAAGCTAAATTATCTTCAATTATAACGTTTGGCGGTTATGTGTATATTATTTACCCCTTACACTTGACAGCTGTACACAAATTCAAATTTTAGCGCGCTTGCGTTTGCGCAGTACAGGGAGTCAGTGTGGAACTCATCTGCAAGTTTACGAGGCAACCTGTAATATACCAACCTTGGCTTTTCCCCACCTAGAAATTGCATGGTTGCCAACTCTCAAAAATGTGTGCATCGTCGTAAGTTGTATATACAGGGTGGAACCTCTCAACGGTTATCACTGTATATAGGTTCTATATAATATTTCATCTTGTAATTGTTAGACAGGCGCCAATCACTTATGCTGTCGATTCGCTTTATTTGATAATGATAATAATAAAAAAATCTAGTTAATGTGAGTGCAGTTTCATCGACCAGCAAACAAATTAACATGTAGAGGCGGTTTCAACCCAGAATTATCGTTGGCATGTTTTCTATACCGGTGGGAAGTTCTTTAGAAAACAACTGCAACCCCAAATTAACAAGTAAAAAGGATAGCAGTAAAAATTCCAGAGCATACACGTCCAAGAAAAATTGTAAATAAAGGTTGGTTGTATTTACGTATTTCGTTAAAATATTAACTGAGATCCATTGCCAAAAAGTAGTATTAATCTATATATATAATAAAAGTTGTAAATGATGGATCGTAAAGAATTCCAATAAGTGTAAAATTTGGTATTTTCAATGTATTTTGCGCTCAATAGAACCCACTGAATTTGGTGTCGTTATTTTGCTGGAAAGTGAAAAGTAAATAACCATTTGTAACAAACTGTCAGATCTCTCGCGAAAACAAGGGGATTTATTAGGAGGTGAAATTGTGGTAAAAAATAATAAGGGCTAGCCGATGGCATTGAGTAATTTTTTAATGATACAATTTTCTTGTTGCAATTTCCAGTTTTATAAATACAAAGGAAATTGTCAAAATTATTTGCAGAAAAGCTTCCGCTGCAAAAAGTCACCCAATAGAGGGGCTTTAGCGTAGGTACCGCTGCACAATGTATAATGCATAAAGACCGATAAAGACTTTACTATACACTGTGTCCGAGATAGGGAGGACCACTATGGGCCTTCTAGAAAAGGTGAGAGATACAAATTTATGATCTAAGAAGATGGCAATTAGAAATCCTTGAAAAATTTTTTGGTTTTTGAAATATTTTGAAAAAATCGGAATTTTCGTTGTTGCTATTTTTTCTGGCGTTAATATTTGACCTAGAGCAACACCAAGGACACTTCTCCACAGCAACTTTTAATGCTCTTGAAGGTGGCGTTGCTATTTTTGTATTTCAACGTTTCGTCTTTGTGGAACCATCATCAACTTCATTTTTGAATTATTGGCGTAAAAGCTTTTGGTTGCAGTCAACATAAATAAATAAACTAACACTTGCTGAAAACGGCACTCTCAAATTTCTTTTGAAATAAACCCCAGAACAAACAAACTAAATAAACGACCGTCTGTCATCTGTATAAAATCAACTTTGTCGCTACTTTTGTGAACAGCTATCACTTCAAAAGGGTAAATTTGAGCATTAATATGTCAAAAACGTTATTTGTACTAATTTTTCAAGTCTGGTTTTTAGCGCATTTCCACAAAAATAAAAATAAGTTAAAAAGTAATCGTAAACGATTTACATAAAGCGCATTTCCACTTGCATTCATTTCCCATTTATAAGATGCAACTTCTGTTAAAATCGTAAAAATCCGGCCACAAATATGAAAGATAGCGTTGCACATGGACAATCCATTGTTGACGTGCTACTTCAATTTCAGTTTATGAGAAGAATTTCATTTCAATGCTTTTCTAAATAAGAAAGTTTGAACTGCGCATGCGCAAACCTAAATTTTAAAACTAATGTTAGATTTTCCTTTGTTCCAAGCGCCTAAGTATCAAATTTCACTTAAATGGTGCCATAGATAAAAAAGTTGCCACTGCGCATGCGCAAAAGAAAATTTTGAGACTGGCGCTCGATGATCCTTTATTCCAAGTGCCTATGTATCACATTTCATTTAAATTCTTCCATAAATAAAAAAGTTGGCATTGCGCATGCGCAAAACCAAATTTTGAAACTGGCGTTTGATTTTCCTTTATCCCAAGTGCCTATGTATCAAATTTCGTTTAAATTCTTCCATAAATAAAAAAGTTTGCACTGCGCATGCGCAAAACCAAATTTTGAAATTGGCGTTTGATTTTCCTTTATCCCAAGTGCCTATGTATCAAATTTCGTTTAAATTCTTCCAAAAATAAAAAAGTTGGCACTGCGCATGCGCAAAACCAAATTTTGAAATTGGCGTTTGATTTTCCTTTATCCCAAGTGCCTATGTATCAAATTTCGTTAAAATTCTTCCATAAATAAAAAAGTTGGCACTGCGCATGCGCAAAACCAAATTTTGAAATTGGCGTTTATTTTCCTTTATTCCAAGTGCCTATGTATCAAATTTCATTCAAATACTTTTATAAGTAAAAAAGTTTGCAATTCGGTTTATAAATGGTCGAGATGCGAAAAGGGCAATGTGAATTTTGAATCGATTCGATCCAACTTTTGGCATTGCGTATTATATGGCTAAATCTATGCCCATATTGAATTTCATGCAATTCAGTTCATAACTAACGGAGATGTAAGAGCGATCGGACATTTCTAAACAAAGTTATCGTTCACACGGACAGATAGATGGACAGACAGACAAAGGAACAGACGGACAGACCAGCATGCAGACGACAGATAGCAATGCAAAATTATAAACGATCTCTAAAAAAAAAAAGTGTAAAATTATGGAACATGTAAAAAACGGTTTTTTGTTTTTTTTACAATAACTTTTTTTGTAAGCGGTACAGAAAAAATTCCTTCCTTGGTACAAGACTCGGCACCTTAACGCTCGTTTTGCGACGCTACTAGTTCTTTATCTTAAGAGCTATTGTTCTACTTTTTTCGCTATTTGGTTCGTTATGGTGCCGAGTCTTGTACCAAGGAAGGAATTTTTTCTGTACCGCTTACAAAAAAAGTTATTTTTAAAAAAAACAAAAAACCGTTCTTTACATGTTCCATAATTTTACACTTTTGCCGTTTATTAACGATCCTAGAGATCGTTTATAATTTTGCATTGCTATCTGTCGCCTGCCGGTTGGTCTGTCCGTCTGTTCCTTTGTCTGTCTGTCCATATATCTGTCCGTGTGAACGATAACTTTGTTTAGAAATGTTCGATCGCTTTTACATCTCCGTTATGAACTGTATTGCATGAAATTCAATATGGGCATAGCTTTAGCCATATAATACGCAATGCCAAAAGTTGAATCGAATCGATTCAAAATTCACAGTGCCCTTTTCGCATCTCGCCCATTTATAAGCCGAATTGCAAACTTTTTTACTTATAAAAGTATTTGAATGAAATTTGATACATAGGCACTTGGAATAAAGGAAAATCAAACGCCATTTTCAAAATTTGGTTTTGCGCATGCGCAGTGCCAACTTTTTTATTTATGGAAGAATTTAAACGAAATTTGATACATAGGCACTTGGGATAAAGGAAAATCTAGCGCCAGTTTCAAAATTTTATTTTGCGCATGCGCAGTGCCAACTTTTTTTATCTATGGAACCATTTAAGTGAAATTTGATACTTAGGCGCTTGGAACAAAGGAAAATCTAACATTAGTTTTAAAATGTAGGTTTGCGCATGCGCAGTTCCAACTTTCTTATTTAGAAAAGCATTGAAATGAAATTCTTCTCATAAACTGAAATTGAAGTAGCACGTGAAAAATGGATTGCCCATGTGCAACGCTATCTTTCATATTTGTGGGCGGATTTTTACGATTTTAACAGAAGTTGCATCTTACAAATGGGAAATGAATGCAAGTGGAAATGCGCTTTATGTAAATCGTTTACAATTATTTTTTAACTTGTTTACACTTCCCTCGACTTACCTTTTTAGTGTTTAACTTTAGATGTATGAACCTAAAATGAATCATGTATTATACTACTAAAACTAAAATTAGGTATCTATTTTTCCTCACGAGCAATCTGTAGTGTTTAAGTCTGTGGTAAAATCATCTTACAGAGATATGCCTATTACAAAGCTCACATATTGCAATTTGCAGCGGATTAACTCTGAATTCGCGTCAAACACATCCTCCTTATTTTTAGAAAATCTGTTAAAAAATTAATCATACTTGAAAACCGCACATAGGTGTTGCAAAGATTCCTCATGTTTGTATTTCATTGTTTACAGAATACTAGAATAGCTGTACCCGTTCCATACTTGTTAATTACACTCGCCATTACGTTTTATACATCTGCAGCAAAGATAATAATAATTGGTTTTTATTGATATGTTTAGGCAATGTGCTTGAATATAATTTAATTGATATTAGCAGTCCATATACACTGTGTCCAAGATAAGGATGTCTATTACGGGGATTTCAGAAACTATAAAAGATACGACAATGGTCAAATTAAAGAGTTGATCATGCTTTAATTAAAGAAAACCAGAAAATTAGAATTACTTACGAAGATATGCCAGAACAACCGAAATTTTCCGATACAACAACAAATTAAAAAACACTTTCTCATTGCCACTTTTTGAGCTGTACAAGACACAGTTGACAGATTTTCAATAAAACGTTTTGTTTCGGAGAAATCATTATCAACTTCATTTTTTATATGCTTGTAAAAAAAGTACACACTCTATTGAGTAGCATTTTTTAGTATGAAAACAACGATGTACTGCACACCAAAAAAAACCAGGTGTCAAATTCTTGACAGAATAGCTTCCTAGCTGAAACCAAAAATTGCTAACATATGTACGCACTTGCGCATGCATTTTGTTAGCTTTTATTAAAAGGACCTACCATCTAAATTTCGTTAAAATTGTTCCATAAATAAGAAAGTTGCATTTCTGCGCATGCGCAACACGATTTTGCGCATGCATTTTGTTTGCTTTTATTAGAGGGACCTACCATCCAATTTTCGTTAAAATTGCTCCATAAATAAGAAAGTTGGATGTTGCACATGCGCAACTCGATTTTTTTGCGCATGCATTTTGTTTTCTTTTATTAGGAGGACCTACCATCCAAATTTCGTTTTAATTGTTCCATAAATAAAAAAATTGCATTTCTGCGCATGCGCAACACGATTTTTGCGCATGAATTTTGTTTGCTTTTATTAAAGGGACTTACCATAGAAATTTCGTTTAAATTGCTTCAAAACAAGATCGTTGCGTTTTGCACATATGCAACACAATTTTTTGACTTTGACAATTTTTTTCTCCGTTTTTTGATAATATAACCCGGCCCAATTTTTTGTAGGTTGTACACAGGAAAATAAGGTCTTCCAAATAATAGAATAAAAATTTTACGTTGCTATTTGAAAAAAAAAGTTCGATGCCGTTACGGCGCTCCAAAACTTTTTTTCAAAAATCCGGCCCGTTATTTTTCTGTTCGGTATGCCTAAAACATATATACAAAATTTCAACAAAATCCGTCGAGCCGTTTTCTCAGAAAATTGCCAACAAACGTACGTACGTACGTACATACAGACGGAAAAAAATTATCAAAGTCCTCGTTTGAGATCGAAGGGACTTCAGCGCATTTTTGTGTGGCAGATCAGTATTCTATTAGCCACTTTCAATTCAACCATCAATAACAGATCTTGTCGAAGGCTACTACATTCACTAACCGCTTCCCACTTTCCTCGTGCACCCGCAATTCGCTTTTAAAGATTTGACTCCACCATCAGGAAGATCGTGTCGGGGGCTACCACATTCCCTTTGACGGTACCCACTTCCGACGTTCGGTTCACCCGCAATTCGCGTTTGAAGATTTGACTCCACCATCAGGAAGATCGTGTCGGGGGCTACCACATTTCCTTTGACGGTACCCCCTTCCGACGTCCCGTTCACCCGCAATTCGCGTTTGAAGATTTGACTCCACCATCAGGAAGATCGTGTCGGGGGCTACCACATTCCCTTTGACGGTACCTCCTTCCGACGTCCCGTTCACCAGCAATTCGCGTTTGAAGATTTGACTCCACCATCAGTGAGATCGTGTCGCGGGCTACCACATTCCCTTTTACGGTACCCACTTCCGACGTCCCGTTCACCCGCAATTCGCGTTTGAAGATTTGACTCCACCATCAGGAAGATCGTGTCGGGGGCTACCACATTCCCTTTGACGGTACCTCCTTCCGACGTCCCGTTCACCCGCAATTCGCGTTTGAAGATTTGACTCCACCATCAGGAAGATCGTGTCGGGGGCTACCACATTTCCTTTGACGGTACCCCCTTCCGACGTCCCGTTCACACGCAATTCGCGATTGAAGATTTGACTCCACCATCAGTGAGATCGTGTCGCGGGCTACCACATTCCCTTTTACGGTACCCACTTCCGACGTCCCGTTCATCAGCAATTCGCGTTTGAAGATTTGACTCCACCATTAGTGAGATCGTGTCGCGGGCTACCACATTCCCTTTTACGGTACCCACTTCCGACGTCCCGTTCACCCGCAATTCGCGTTTGAAGATTTGACTCCACCATCAGGAAGAGCGTGTCGGGGGCTACCACATTTCCTTTGACGGTACCCCCTTCCGACGTCCCGTTCACCCGCAATTCGCGATTGAAGATTTGACTCCACCATCAGTGAGATCGTGTGGCGGGCTACCACATTCCCTTTTACGGTACCCACTTCCGACGTCCCGTTCACCCGCAATTCGCGTTTGAAGATTTGACTCCACCATCAGGAAGATCGTGTCGCGGGCTACCACATTCTCTTTTACGGTACCCACTTCCGACGTCCCGTTCACTCGCAATTCACTTCTATTGGCGACACGAGAAAGAGAGACAGCGATTCGAGATTCACGAAACGTTAAACCGCGTGAGTTCGCAACGGAAGGTAAAAGGCGCCTGACTACTTCTCGAAGACGCGCGCGCCCCCTCGCAAAAGGTCGTTAATTTCGCCCCTATGACAAAAAACAAAATTCCGCCACGCAGGAGTTGTGCGCGTTTACAACATCTTTCCGACGACACCAATTTCAAAAGAACCGGACCAAAACTGTAGTAGAAGATAGGAAAAAACTGAAAAACCTTCACGTTAGTATACTACGCTCGAGGATGACGCCCAGATGTCGCCAACCCCACATCATGTAGCCATGTCCCTAAGGTTGACAAATTTCACGGCCCTGTAGATACACGTACACCCGTTGCCTTTCTACAAGAGTTCTTCTACGCGCCCACATTTGCTGCCAGCCAGCCAGCCAGCCAGCCAGCCAGCCAGCCAGATTAAAAGCTACTTTTTACAAAAAAAATTTTTGCAAAAATGCGCTAAAAAACAATGCAGGCAATGCGATATCTACAACTTTTAACAATGTCAGTCTTTTTATGCAGATTCAAAAAATATTGGGCATGCGCATGACAACTTTTGTATTTGCGCAATCCCAATTTTTCTATTTGTTAAGATATTTAAATGAAATTTTGTATGTGGGCAGGCCTAATCGAAAAATTTGTTTTGTACATGCGCATGTTAATCTTTTTTATTTATGAAGTAATTTAAACGAAACTTTATATGTAAACACTACGAATATAAGTAAAATTAACGACGTCAAAATGCTGTTTTGCGCATGCGCAATGCCAACTTTCTTGGCCCTCGAGCTTTTTAGTCGCCCGAGAGTGTAAACATCAGTTTATGCCCGTGGTACATACAAAATTTTATGTTTTACAAATAGTTTTCTTCATCAAAGTAAATATTCGTTTACAAAATAATTCATTATGTTTGATCAAGTATGCGTGGTTCGAATTTGTTAATGTGATTGAAATCATCCAAACTTCATACGTAATTTTAAATAATTCAATTCATCGTGAATGAGCAAGAAGTTCAGAAACTATACGAAATAAGGCCAATCTTGTGATACTTAATGCCCTACGGCATCGCGTATCACAGATATAAAATGTGCTATGATAGGTTACACAGGCATTTGGAATAAAGACAAATTTAACACCAATTGCAAAATTTGGTTTTGTGCATGCGCATTTGTATGAAATTTAATAAATAGATACTTGAAATACAAGCAAATCTAACACCAGTTTTATATTTTGGTTTTGCAGGAACCTTGAATTAAACTAAAACTAATATTGGTGTCAACATTACTGTTTACGACTGGTATGTTTTATTTATGAAGGTATTCAATAAAATTTCTAATGTAGACAATCCGCAATGCTATTTACGAAAGCATTAAAAAAAAGTTTCATATGTAGGCACTTCGAATAAAAGTAAAACTCGAGGTAAAACTAATGCCCATTTTATAAAATATGTTTGTATTTGTATACGCTCCACTATTCATTTCATCAATGAGCTTATGAAAACTTTTTCGCTTTTATTGTATGTGCTTTCAAGAATGATATCACTGCTAAGTGTAATAATTTCTAATTCAGCTTCCGCTTTATTAATGGGTTTGCATCAACAAAGCCAGTTGTGAAATATCGCTATCGATAAATTGATTTTTGACAAAAATAAAAAGAGGATCCATACAGAATATATATTGTCAAAACGCCTTCCGAATTCCGATTGTATACTGCGCTTCAGACCGATGAAGCAAAGCCCTGTTCTGAATCGCAGTTAATAATGTACTTTGAAACTAACGTGAAGCCATAGTCTCGGCCTAAGTATCCTACGAATCAGATCACAGCTGTTCTGAATAACAGTACAGAACGCCAATACGCTTCCCGGATCAGTGCACACAGCAATATAAATAATGCACAGATTCTCACATTTAGTTACTTTATTAGTGTTTTGTAAATATAATACATCTGAAAATGGATTGTCAAATTTAAGCTGATTAATCGACTTTTAGAGTAAAGCGAGGAGTAGAGGTAGAGCTTTAGGCAGTACCCTTAATTAATAGGAAACCTATACCTAATCGATAAAGAATTTTATGCTCTGAAAAAAATGGGGTTTTGATAAAGGGTGTAGTTTACCTGTAATATGTCAAAAACTAAGAAATGTACCGTTGGGAATGGCTCCTCTTCTAAAAATGTTTGTTTTGGTTCAATATACAATTGTGCAAAGTGGCTTTCTTAATTATCAAACGCTATATACAGGGTGATTACGGTCTTCTCTGTGTCCTTTTAAGGGGCGACAGTACAGCTCAAAAGGAGTCGACAAACCCCAAAACACGTTAGTAAAAGTTATTTAATAAGCGAGATAATATTTGTTTTATTTTTTACATTAAACGATTAATCTGTGTACAAATCTAGCAATCTACTACTTAATCAGCATTGTCCACTTAAATTATTTTTTTCTAATGTGCTTTGGGGTTTGTCGACTCCTTTTGAGTTGAGCTGCCGCCCCTTAAAAGGATACAGAGAAGACCGTAAACACCCTGTATAATTTCATGTAGGGCTAACTACGGCTGACTACCTATGGACTTTTGATATAAGTATGCCTACCCATTAAAAAAATTTCCAATTCTCTAGGAATGTTCTCATGCAATCTGGCTGTTATCCGAAATACCTTTGATAGTAGATTACTCGGTAGATTAGTTCCATTCCATTTTGTAAGTCAATTTTATTTCATTAAGTTGACAAAGTTGTAATTGTTATAAAATGCAAATAAGTTTCAAAGTTGTTTTACAAAATTTTGTTGTAAATTATTTTAGGGTTATGTTGAAATCGAGGTTCAAATGCATTATGTGAAATGATACACCAATGTTTTATCCTCGGTTTTATCGGGGATGTAAAGTCATTATATCTTAGTGTTTATATAAACGTCTAAAATAAGACATTCATAATCACAGCCGATCACAGCTGAAAATACGGACAATCGTTTTGTGGAGATTAATTGAACATTTTTTTAATTTTCTAGACCTAAAGCATCTGTTCACAAATTGAATAATTATTTACCAGATGTTGATGAATAGATGCCAACAACTGCAGCGTTAAAAAACGTATTCTCCTGACCACATTAAAGTGGTTATTTGTGAAACTATTAAAGAAATCATCTTGGCAAACCTGTCGTCTGTAATTTGCTCGTAACTCACAATTTCCGTGGCGCACATACACGCCATTTTCGCTCCGTAGAGTTAGCATTATACGAAGCTACGTATGTCTCAGAAAGACCCTTATTAAGAAAACCCTAGCCGGAACGGTTGGCAGGGAGATTCGAACTCGCAACCTTCTAAATAGCGGTCGCATACGCTACGGCCTCGATGCAATCATGTAACAAACAGCAGATTTTAATTGTGTGTACGAGTAGGTAGAGGTGTCTGAGTACGATCTTAATTCAAAAAATGAAAAATAGTTTTTTGCACATCCACGGAATTTAAAGTTTCCAAATGTCAGTGTTGTGTTTTCTGCACTGCCAACTTAAAATGTGTCAACGTTATAGGTTGGCACATTAATTCTAAAGCTTCCAGTAGTTTTTGATAATTACGTTTTAATTCAATTAAAGCACGGAAATAGAGAAAAATAGTATGAAAAACACGTGTTACAATGCGACCTACTGTAATGCACCTATCTTGTGGACACTCGTGGCTCCGCTTCGCTACGCCACTCGTGCCACAAGATAGTCCGTATTACAATAGGTCGCATTGTAACGCTTGTCTTTCAACATACTATTATATTAGTTGGTCATAATGAAATGAAAGGTCGTAAGAATATGAGTAAATTGGATACAATTCTTCACCATTATCTAAAAATCCATTAATCACGAGTCGGGACTTTCTCTTTGAATGCGACGTTATCAACACGCATTATATTTTGGGAAAAAGTACATATACGCTTTTTCCAGTGACGATAGATCAAAGAGAAAATTAATTGTGTAATAAATGTTAAAATAGAACAAAGTCTATAAAATATAAACACGCAACACGTACATTCGTTTTTTCCATAAAGTTTTTAATGTATTCGAGGCGTAGTAAATTGCAGATGATTAAGACATTTACAAAAATTTTAAGCCTCATAAAGTTCCGCAGTATCGTAAAACGTTTTATCGTCGGTTAGAACTGACATGGGTAGTATTAAATAGATATTAGAGGGGCATGCAAATGTTTTATGAAATTAAGGTGAATAGTGACCATATCGCCTACCATAGGTATGATTAGGTTTGCGAAAATTTGAGTTTTGCTATTAATTATGGCAAATTGTTAAACAAAATCTCCATACATCAACATATTGGATTATTATTGTCGCCGGAAGCGGAGAAGTCCTAAGTTATCTACCTTTAATGCTGACACATCGGCTGACACATATTTGCTTAAAGTCATCGAAATAGGTATCGTGACAACTGCAACCGTAGTTACTTACATTTCTAGGGTTGAAATACCTACTAAGAAAAATGTTTAAAGTCACTATTTAAATACCTACTATTTAAATACCTACAATGCAAAAAGATTTTTGGGCCCGCCCGCGTATAAGCTATAAACACATTTTGACAACATGAAAGTGTCGATTCTTAAAGGTTTCTTTTTTACTATTTACAGATTAATCCTTTTGGCCCTTAGAGGCATGGTAATGAGTTGAACATACAAATACAAGAAATTACCTTATGTTACGGTATTAATGACATCGAAATCCTTCGATTACGACTCGATTACGGGTTGTTTTGCTAGCGTATGTTCAAAAGTCGTCGAACAAGGAGAAATGGATAGAAAGTCTTGTACTTTTTAGAGGAAGGCAGCTTTCCTTTTTCTCGAAAATTACACCACCAAGGCGAAACACAGAAGAGAGAAAAAATGCAATTTTTCAAGAGCAACAAGAGGCCAATAAAACTTTCATCGGCCCTCCGATTGACTTTCGAATAACGTTGCCCAACTTCTCAGCATGACTTGTAATTATACAAAGTATATTATTTAACCTTGAAAATATATCTTATGTAACATTACTCTGTAATTGGCATTAGCTGTTGGGTAATAAATTATTATTATTATTAATTATAGACGGCTGTGGTAGTGTATGATATAAGGATTTTGTATATTGTAGGAAGGCATGTAATTGGTCTATATTTAGATGGATCTTGTGTATTCTTCTCTTTGGGGAGCATGTAAGTGATGCCTTGTGTAAAGAATGCAGGAGTGCGATCTGGTGATTTCAGAAGTTCAGTAAATTGTTGTGCAAAGCAAGGTAAGGGTTGTGTAGGTAAAATATTTCCACCAGTAGTTTGAATTATGCCTGTTGTAGTGATGGGCACCTCTAAAAAGCATTATGCGGGTCACTCTGTAACTCGCTCTGTAATTGGGCGTAAGCCTGTTGAGGGCCTAGAACAAGAGGGACAATAAATAAGTATATATATATATATATAATCGGGACACCGTTCTACCGTTAGGTGTACGGTGCCAATAAATAAGTAAAATAAATAAATAAATGTTTGTGTTATTCATAGGGGTAACGTATTCAGTTCGTGTGGTTTCTGTAGTAATCCACGGGGCATGTGGGTTGTGTTTAATGCGAGGTTTAATGTATTTGGTCCATAAGTCAGACCAGTATTTCTGGGGTCAGTGTACAGATGGTGGAATGAGTTTTTTCTATTTCGGTGTCACAATGATGATTTTGTACAACTGTTTTCGGCCGAAAACAGTTGTACAAAGACAGTGATTATAGTCGTCTTTTTTTGGTAACTCATCTCTTAAGTTGGCAGTTACTAGTTAGTACAAGTAGGTACTTCGTTGGGTACTTCATTGTTTGAACTTCAAAATGTCAGTCTTACTACGCTGCCAACCTAAAACTTAACGGCATAAAAAGTGTTCCCAACATAAAACATGTTAGTTCTAATGTTCCCTATAGTTTCTGATAATGATTTTTTTAATTAAATTAAAGCACCGAAATAGAAAAAATAGTATGAAAAACGCGTGTTACAATGCTTTATTGTAATACTCCTATCTTGCGGACACTCGTGGCTACGCTTCGCGTCGCCACTCGTGCCACAAGATAGTCGTATTACAATAGGTCGCATTGTAACACTTGTCTTTCAATATACTATTTTTCTATTTCGGTGTTACAATGAGAATTTTGTACAACTGTTTTCAGCAAAAACAGTATTACAAAGACTTCCATTGTAACATTGATTTTGGTAACTTTTCATCTCAAAGTTGGCAGTTCGTCAACCCCAAATTATCAGATGTCAAATCAAATTACGTAAAATTTATGTGTATTCATTGATTTTTGGTACACCAAAAACTTAATACATTCCAAATCCACAGTTTTCTTGCAATAGATGTAATTAATATTAAAGAAAAAATGGCGCGTTAAGCAAAAATGCATTCAATGGTACACACCACATGTTTAGTTAATTCCTACCGAGGCAAGCAAATGAGGTATTTATTTGATTAAGTTTGTTTTTCATCTCGTTTTTCACGTTTTCATAATAGATGCTTATAGACTAAGAAGCTGTCGGATTGGTATTTGCAGAAATGGCCCTTCGTAAATACGGTTTCCGAGACGACTTTATGTTATACAAGCGAGGTTACAAGTAATACCTCAAGGTTCCGATTCACTGCTGTATTCGCAACTTGGCGACCTGTGCTTTTCTGCTACTAGACGACTTCAAACAACCACACTTTTCAATATCAAGCACCTTGACTAGAAAAAAAGGGTCTATTTACGCACAGTTGTGCCGTTTTAATTTGCGAGAAATTCGTATGCTCAGCAACGGCCATGAAGTTTCACATTTGCATTATCTCACTACTCGTTAGTACAGCAAACCACCGATTCTATACAGGGTGTCAATTTTAAAACTTGCAGTCGGCCATATTTTCCAAGCTAAAGAAGATAAATCGCGCAAAACCGTTTCGGGGGTATCAAGGGGGAACCAGAATGACGTTATGAGGGACAACCTCCCACCGCTCTTCACCCTCCAGCCCCCCTCTCCAAAAATCCTAAATGGCAACCCCATACTTGTGACACATCGTGGGAGAGCTACTGAAAAATGCTTTCCAGTGGTACCAATAAAGTCAATATTCATTAAGACAATTTAACAAAAATTTAATAATTAACAAAAAAAAACATTAAGCCATGCCTATGTTCAAGATTTGGTCGCTAAATTGGAAGAAACGGGATCTGTCATCAATAAAAAGAAGAAAGCAACCAAGATTGCTTAATGAAGCAACTCAGGCCAATTGAAATTGAGGGATTTATGGCAAATAAATCCATCAATGTCAACATTTAGTTTTTTTTTGTTAATTATTAAATTTTTGTTATATTGTCTTAATGACTATTGACTTTATTGGTACCACTGGAAATCATTTTTCAGTAGCTTTCCAACGAAGTGTCACAAGTGTGGGGTTGCCATCAGGATTTTTGAAGAGGAGGGCTGGGGGTTAAGGGGGTTTGCCACTCATAACGTCATTTTGGCTCCCCCTCGATACCCCCAAAGTTTTAAAATTGACACCCCTTAGAATGCACGGATTAACATGCGCAAAACAAATTTTTCGATTCGGCATTCTTTTTATTTTTGTTCGAGGTGCCTACATACAAAATTTCATTTAAATATCTTAACAAATACCTACAAAAATTGGGATTGCGCAAATAGGTACAAAAGTTGTAATGCGCAAGCGCGATATTTTTTTTGCAAATCTGAGTAGTTGACTGAAGTTTAAGGAATATTTACTAACACAGAAACCGGACATTCACATGTTCTTTGTAACAAGAGTTGTAATGGACACCCTTATTCGAGCCCATTTTGGAGGTTTAGACAGTTTTTGGACTGTAACTTTTTGGCCCGTTGGTCTACGTAGCCGAAACAATAGCGGCCTTTCATATATCCTGAAGAACATGTGTGACAATTTTCAAAGCGATCGGACGTTTCTACACAAAGTTATCGTGCACACGGACAGACAGCAACAATGCAAAATTATAAACGATCTCGAGGATCGTTAATAATAATAAAACAATGATTAGTGATTTTTATACTCGTTGAACAACAAACGTTCACACTTTTTGTCTTTTGACTCATAAGTAGCTCCTCGCGTCCTAGCAATATACTGAGTCTGATTAAAAACATTATAAAGAAATTAAGTTAAATGTATTGTCTTGGAATTTCAAAAGAAACATTACGTAGTACTCTGTAATAAGGAAGATAAAAATGAAAAAAATACACTGTGGGAATTCTAAATTTATTAATAAATTCATAGCTAATATCATAGTGTAAGAATAGAATTCTATTCTTTACACTAAGCTAATATCTTGTAATTCACATCGCATCAATATTATGGTAGGTACGTGTAGTGTAGGTTCTCGCTAAATCCACAGATCACCGAGATCACGAACATAAGTGTTGGCGTTCTTGGAAAAGGTAACTATTTCGCCCAATTAGCAGAAACAAATGAATTTCCATAGCAGGATTGTTTATATTATCTCTATTGATTGCCCACTTACCCACCACTTGGAATAATATCTTGGAGAAAATTTACTTTGTGTCGTAGGAATATTTGAGATGCTTCTATTTTAAAAGAGGAGATTAAATTGTATTAGGTATACTGAATTTGAGGAGCAACTGTATTTGTCAGCCCCAACATAAATTACAGATTTCCCGATATTTAATAATTGGTACCTACGGTAATTTGATACGGTTGAGGTCGTTAACGACAAAATGTGGCATTCGTCGTTAATAGGCGCGATTTAAGAAAAGCCATAAAATTAACGAACGCTCCTTTATAAATAAAACGGAAGAAATTGATTAGGTGTTAAGAGAAATTATGTGGAGTTAATAGTTAGAAAGCACATGAGCCGTAGAGAAATATATTTTAGGGTAAGTTCCGGAGTTACACGAGCGTAGCGGGAAGGGACAGAAGAGAAATAAAACGGGACACGGACAGGGAAAACTAAACTAAACAACCACTTACCGCGGCAGATGGGTGTCTGGTGGGGGTGGGGTACATTGTTATGCTGTCCTGCTGCAACCACGCTGTTTCCACTATCACCGGCGGTTCATCACATCAACAAATTATCAGGAACCGCCAACCACTGAAAATAATTAGGTAGGTTGGCGCGCATTTATCACTGCTAAACACAAAAGACGAGTCATTTCATTTGTAGATAAATACACGTCAATTTCACACCTACGAGCCCTTTTTCTTATTTACACAAACCGAAAGAAAAAAAATAATCCACACGAGCCGGCGGCGGCGCGTACTCGCCAATGACGCATTCCGATTCCAATTTTTATAAAAATATCTAAAGGAAGAGGAACTTTTCGCACTTCCAACGCGCACAATCCATTGTTCACGCAAAAAGAAGCGGCGCGGCGGATTCTCAAATACACACGACGTTGCTGTAAAGACCGGTCTCATCTGCCGTGTCCCGCGGGTCGGGGTTGAAACGAGCCACGTGGTTATTCGGTTTTAGCGTCACAGATAAGATAACCAATAGCACACGACGTTTAACGTTGCTCCACCTTTTTTATGTTTGGACAGTGCTCGTCAAGTCCACGTGGGTTCACATGCTACTCGTGATACTGCAAAAACATTTACCGACATCTTACGACGAAATGGAGAAATGCTATGTTTGTTTCAGATATCTTTAAAATTAAAATAAGGTAACTATAGGACAACTATTTACAAAACAATGTTTTCTACAGTTTATTTATAGCATAGACCATTGTATTTGGTCTATGTTTATAATAAAGCAAAATTATCTTTGAGTAGTCATAAAGTCATATGACTTGACGCAAAGATAGCTGTCCTTGCATGATACTATACAATGTTAAGTTGTAGTATCAAGTATCATGCTGTCCTTGCACAAAGATAAAGACTACAGCTTGCATCTTTGAATATAGAATAAAATACTAAAAACCTTGCATAAACTTACAACATTTTTATAAGGCGTGCTTTTTTTTAACAATTCTAAATCATAAATCAAACATCAGTGTGTGTACAAAAGTATTGCCGTCAGCTAAATGACCTGCTTTTAGTAGCAGACAATAGTATGTGTTGTCTTAATTAAACAGAAGATGAGTTTCTGCTGAATATCCAGCACTTTAAAAAACATGCCTATTATAGTTATTAATTACGCGATGAGATTTTTAATATAATATTTTTATTCCAAGACTGGACGTGTGATTACACAGGGTTTCTCCTATCTGATGATAATACAATCGGCCGAAGTTATATATTATCAGATCACAGATTTAGTGTTTAAATCTGTGATATTATTTTCAATTACACTGCATCAAGCATCAGTGCGAATTATCCAATTTTATTGTAGGTAAGATCGCCGACTTTGTACCTAATGATAATCGGAAGCTTCCTTAAGCAGCCAACCATACCCTATCTAAAAGGGTGAAGTGTATGTTTTCCATATAGTTATACAGTGATATTTATTAAGAAGTAGACGTAGAGATTTGCGTGTCTACTTTTAAAAGATAAAATCTCCTCTGAAGGGCGCCTAATTTTATGGATCTAAAATAACTTTTTAAAACAAATGAACATCTGGCTGTCATAATAATTAGTTTGAATATTGTTGTTTTGGCTTAACATAAAATAAATCTTTTACGCTCTTTAAACGGTTTCCGGCAGTATACCAATTGACAATGTCAACTTCTTCAGTTGAATACATCGCACAGAACGAAAATAAAAATACAGAACCCAAAGCAACAATATTTAAATTAATTAGTGTGACAGCCAGATCTTTATTTGTTTTAAGAAGTTATTTTGGTTGCATAAAATTATGCGCCCTTCAATAGAAATTTTGTCATTTAAAAGTAGGCATAGGGAAAAACCAAAAACAATACACATAAATTCTTATGTCTACTTCTTTAGCACTGTATATTTATAGCTGTATTCTTTTTACCACTTTTAAGAGTCTTCTTTACCTAAGCGCAACTTTTTTGCATTTTAGTGTATAGATGATTATAGCTGCAAGAGATAAGATGAATTTCTTGCTTTGTCAACTCCTGTCTTGGTCCTTAGTTAGTTCCCACCGACACTGTGCAGCGGCGCCACTTGTTACACTCAAATTGTTGATTTACCGCCCGCCAAGATACAGACTTTATTTACAAAAATTATGATTTCATTTTTTGGGGTTATGTTTAGAAGTAACTTATCTAAAAAACTGTCGGTTTACTTTTTCCATAAATCGTCTTGATCGAGAGTAAAAAAATAAAACAGATTAGCGCAATAATCGGTGCGAAACATCTAATCTTTAAACAATCGGTATTCAGTTGCTATAAACTTTAAAAAAAAAATAGTCCGAACATTTTGTAGATAAAGGTCTAAATTTATAAAATAGTTCTTAAAAAAAATTGTTTTTTGAAAAACAACTAGAGTTTTTATGGCGGGCGCTCTTATGGAAATTTACATTGGGTGCAGTGGGTACAGAAGACTCTTAAGTGAGCGTCTCAGCTTATCTCAGTTACTAATTGAGAAAAGTTATTCTTTTTAGCTGTCAACAACTGAGACGAACTAAGACATTTTACCTCCCCCTTACCCCAACTGAGCTTGCTGTTAGGTAGAGTTTTAAATTGAGCCGGATTGGAATTTTAAGTTTGAGGTTATAATTGTGTAAAAATGTCAACAATAAACTTTAGTACCCATTCATTCAATGCAGTGTATATTATTTTCAGTTAGTTGTGATGTGACTATTAACATTTAAAAAAGACAGAATTAATTATCACTCATCAACAAACATTTTAAGGATATGTTTTCTTGCTTGTACCAAAAAGATATTCTTTTTAGCGAGCGATTGACTCAGATAAATTCAGCTCAGTTTGTCTTAGTTAAGTTAGTCGATTTCCTCACTTATAATGTAAAAAGAATACACCTTATATGTATGATGTTTTCGGACGGGGATTCGTACGGGAGGGGCCGCACGGCGTCGAGCATTGTCGTCTTTGCTTCGACGTTTCTTCGTCTCTACCTTGATATAAAGATAAACGCTACTGCAGGTATAATTACAAGAATTGGCGAAAACCGGATTATGTGCATTATATTCTGGACAAATTTAAGAGACATATTAATACACATAGGGCATAGGCACAGGTAGTTAATCTGTGACATAGGTAACTTCAATTTAGTTTTCTCCCGATATAGTATTTTTGAACGTTCATTTTTTATTGTGTATTTATACATAATAAACAGGTTATATATACCTACTGTATCGTTTATCTCCAGACAGCGACGAGAAACTCAGAGGCAAACATGACAATGCGCAACGCTGGGCGGCCCATCCCACACGAATCCCCGCCGGTAAACTTACACTTCACTTACACTTGTGTATTATCATAGAGTAACATTGTTTACTCTAGGGTATTATTCACATTAGGACCACGGTGCAATTGTCCGTCCGTCCGCCAATAAGAATTTCTTCAGTTTGGAACTACCTTTACGAAAATTGTTTTAAAGAGGACACACACTATGCGATTTCCTACATACTGTCGCGTTGCCTCAACAGGCAAACGTAAATGCGGCTACTCACTACACAACACTATTGACAAGTACTTGTATTTGTCCAAGTACAAGTACAAGCTCAAGTATGGCCTACACACTACACGGCCACTCCATGATTGCCAATGCAATGCTTTAGTCCATAGACATAGACCAGTCAACATATTCGATGTCGGTATGATTTGGGGGTACCAATTTTCCTTTTTACAGTGGTGTTGGTAGGATGCCAAAAAAACACATTTCTGTATCAAAGCGGTAGCTAATAGAAATGGCGGTCAATCAAAGATGGCGGATGTTGAGTTTTATAATTATTAATCAACTATATCTTTTGAACTATTCATCCGATTTCATTTTTTGTTAATGACAGCTCTTTATACGTTCTACAAATTTTGTCATAAGTACTTTTTCGATGAAATAAACTGTTAAAAAGTAATTGTCTGCTAAATAAATAAAACATCGATAAGAAACATCGTGAAAATTTTATAGAAAAACGAATTGCAAAAATCATTGCAGTAACGTCTAGAGATATTGTATCTGCAGAGGCATGTCATAACAAATCTTATTACCTCGCATCCTCCAGAGTACAGAATAAGACGAAATAAAGCACTAAATAATGAAAAAGATTGGTATGTGCAATGGCAAACGGTCACACACATACACAACGGTCCAGCTTAAATTCAGGTACTAACAAATAAATCTTATACGAAATAATTATAATTTTTCCAGGACACGTCCAGCATCCGCCACAACTTAAATCTCGATAAAACTTTAATTTTATTAAGAAACTCAGAGGCCTTGATCACTCTCACAATTCTAAAGAAAATAAGTTAAATAATCCTTTACATCCGGTCATCTGCGATTCACCTCTAATTACGCACAGAGAACACGAACACCGAGCTGATTAAAAAACATGTCCAATAATCACCGATCAAAAACCAAAAGGCTTTGTTTAAGATTTGCCTCTTCTATTTAAAACTCACTTTCCTTTCCAATTGCGTCTTTGATACACAACTGTGGTTTCACGGCGAAGAACATCTCCTTATCTACAAACATAATTGACTTTACGCCACGATAAACTTCTTATTGCAATGACCGGAGATAAGATAGATATGTTTCCAGTGTCCCTTATCTTTTCACGCGTAACTCAACTTTTCAACCAATAAACAAAATGAGAAGGCGATTATTTTAACAAAATTAAACATGTAACATCTCCGGTACAAAACATTGACCTCTAATTCGATCTTGTGTTTATTCTCTAATTGGCGACCACATTTAACGTTAACAATAATTGAAATTTAACATACAGTGAACCCAACACATATAAAGAGCTTTCATTTAAGAAAAAGAATCGGACCAACAGTTCCAGAGATGTAGTTGATTCAGGCGGATTAATGGCCTAAGAGGCCCTAAGCAATGAGAATTTTTGGGGCCCTTTTATTTTCTTTATGTTGCATCGACTAATTATAATTAATAAAATACATAGTCAGAAGATTGGTAAAAGTATATATGGGAGGTGATTTAATAACAGATAAGTTCAATAAAAATGAAATAGAGGCGTGGTTGTAAATATGCTGGGACGGGGGACCCGTCGATTTTGCTAGATATCATTGCATGGATGTGAAAAAGATGTACCTACCACTTTCTCTTGTGTATACTCACTTTTCGAGATATTTGCATTTGAAGTATTGCATCTATCAATAGTGCATTTTTCAAAACCTTATTTTTTCTGACCCTACCTAAATAAGCAATTTAGTTCTACGCGTGCAGCAAATTTATTTCATAACATGTCCGCTAGGCTAGAGTGTCACTTTTATGAGAAGTAGGTACTTGTAGATTGTAGTTCCGTCTTATATCTTAGTAAATGATAAATCCGCGATGCTCAGAAATGGAAACATGTTCGATATTGTTTTGTTTATTTTCGCTCTCGGTATGTGTTCAAGCCTATTAAACAAAACAAAACATCGCAGCCTTCTACGAGGTCCGAGTACTGAAATCTCACACCCTCAGACGGATGAATGGACGGACGGACGGATTTCCAGCAGATATAAACTTTTCTAAGTAACGTGTCTATTGCTATGATATCAATTTATAAAACGTATTTTTCTTCACATCGAATCGATCAAATGAGGATGAAGTGCAAATATTTAATTATTATTAGGTGCAGATTTATTCATTTCTTATTTAAAAACGCCTTATTTGTTTCTGCTGAATTGGTTGATCTGATTTCTTAAAAGTAGATAGCGATAATTGCATTGAACATATTCACTCACTCACCTATAATGACTTAATGAGATACCTATTGTACCATATATAATGCTAATATGCAAGATAGTGTCAAAAAAATTAATTGTTGTTTTGCTTAATATTCTCAAATTTTCAAATACATAGTATAATAAAAACATTCGAACAATACTGAACAAGTTTTCATACAATTAATGTACTTTCTTTTTTTATGGATATTATGTTATGAATAAAAACCAATTGAATGGTTTAAAAGTTTGAAGGTCTCAATAGTATTTTCCTATCACTTATGGTGTCTCTGGAAGTTACCATCAATTTCAAATTTTAAATGTTAAATGTTGGGATACATAGCCGGAGGTCGGATGTTCGAACTTAACACCTCCTTCAGGGGCACTATGCGGGTTACTCTGTAATTGAGCGCAAGCCTGTTGAGTGCCCAGAACAAGAGTAGGATAATAAATAAATAAAATAAATAAATAATAATAAATGTATTTACGTTTTTGTATTTCACAGACAGTTTTACACCTGATACGTTGCTTCCATCTTTTATGTAAGGTTGGTCTAACAAATAATTTATTAATTTACCGATAACAAAGAAATTTAAAATTTTTTGTTAAACCGTGGATTAGTGAATGATTATACTCATTTGAAAATATATAGAGGGCGTTTCAAAATTCTAGGATGAGCCACGATTTGAAAAAAATGACTACGGTATAAAATAAACAAAATTCTCATAATTTAAAAATTATGTAAAATCCCTGTTCTTGGAAAAATTTGGCAAAATCGATTTTTGTAGTAATTTATTCAAGCAACGAAGAACCCGCGTCATCGACCGCGGTAAATCGAAGAACGGAGAGGTTGCAACTGAGCTACAATCACTTTGATAATATTCGCTTATACTGATATAAATACAATAATATAAGAAGTGGTCAGTTCAAATAATCTTAATTTTATTTACTCCGAAGCTATATTAAATACGCTTTAAATGTGTATATTAGTTAATGTCAAAGACACATCGACGATTTTAATGCCATATTGCTTTTCAAATAAACAAATGCGCTTTAAACAATTGTGGTTAGACCATTTTTTCGACCCACCTCGTATAAATCTAGAAAAATGTAAAAACATATACACGGTGTAGTTACTATCATGGACTAATTACACTTAGTCTATGGTACTATTTAACTTTTGAAATTTACAATGAGATAAAAATACTATTTTCAGCATTTATTCGTTTTTGCTTACAATTTTGCGAAACTTACAGGGCCGAGTCTAAGTTGGTTTGCACCATTTTATTGTGTTATCATGGAGTAATTAATATCAATTTAATATCCCACATAAACAGACAAATAAAATGTAGGCAGTCAATTATGAAGAAGATACACCTATCGTTTAGCTTTAGCTAGGGGTTTATTAGAAATATTTTTAGTTCTTTCTTGAGCTTGAATGCTTGATCTTTGCAAACCGGATTTTCCAAAAACGGCAGAGATACAGTCAAGTCGAGTTTTGGTACATTGAATTTTGAATAAGGTACATTTATATTTCTAGGACTTCTTTCCGGTACTTACCTGTTTGCAGTTGGTCGTGCTTTTTCGGAAGCGGATTTTCGATATCGGCAGACGTACAACGAAAACGAAACGAAGGTACATTCATAATTTTGAAATTCATTCAAAATCTCCGGTACTCACGTGAAGTTGCCTGTGACTTTTCGGAACCACATTTTTCGAAAACTGTTGAGGCACACCGTACATTGAATTTAGAACCAGGTACATTGGTTCATTTTCAAGCGGCAATTGTTTACGGTGAATTTTAGGGGTCCACCTTCAAAGTTTATACGGAAACTCTATACTTTATTGTAGATGCGGACATCTACTGGTTGATTAAGGTAACGAAATCGTGGCGTTTATGAATGGCTCGGCACAGAATTCTTCGTAAAGCGAGTGCGACCGGTTCGCGGTGCTCCGCGTCCGTAGTTACCCACTCTCTTCTGTTTTGGTTATCATTCGATTTTAATAGTTGCTAGTCAGCTGTGGAGGTGAAAAGTGAGTGATGTAGTTTGAATTTACTCTAAAAACTCGACTTGAATTTTGTTCTGTGAGAGGTGTTACCAATAATGGATTACAAGAGCGTCGTTTATAACGCTGCACGAGACGGTAATCTAAATCGGTTAAAGGTAAGACTATTTTAAGATCCACTACGACGACATTACCTACATCTTGTTAGAACAATCGTAACAATGAACCAAATTGTTCTAAACTTGAACCGCCCTCAGCGATTAACGTTTCTCTATCGGTATCGACACGAGCTAACGAACTAAATTTAAATCACCTTATCTTTTATTGTGAGGTGCAACTCGATAGTGATAATTGATTGTTGTGATACGGCGTTATGCAAATTTTGGCTCAAAAATGTTCACTTCCTTGATCCTTGGTGTGCAAAGATAACTTCCAGATTTTGCAATAATAGCTTATACTTTTATAGTATGATAGGCGAAAGGACAATCTCATTAAATCGAAGAGCATTGAAGATCAGTCAAGGCCGGTGATTGAATTGCATGAACTGTGATTTGATTGCAAAGGATTTTCATCATTTAAGTAGTTAGATCGTTAATAATTAAGTACAAATCATCCGTAATGTCACTTTGGGAGGTGGCATTTAAAAAGTGGAGCAACGTCATTGCACTGCACGATGCGAGACAAAAAAGATCAAGGTTCTATTAGCACCTCATTGTTTTAAGTGCTAGTGGGGTATTAACGATTTTCGTTAAATGAGGTCACCCACAACAAACTAATGAGTTTTTGTTTACATGGGATTCGTAGGACCCGTGCTTTTTGTCTGTGCTATTTATCCGTTCATTTTAGAATCGTACGTAATTCTATTGTAGGCACAAGAAATTATATTTTTGGCAAGAAGGGACACAGGACATAATACTCATTTTTAGCCTTAGCCTCGGCCTTAACCTTTAGCTAGGTCGGTATTGAGAATTGCGATCACTGTTTTATGAACATGTCAAAATTTCAAACGTTGACGTTTAGATCATTTTAAGCAAGTTTTAAAGATATACAATTTTTTTTAGATAACGGCTCAAGGGATTTCGTTCAAATTTTAGATATTTATTTATTTATTTTTATTTTTTATTTATTATTCCTCTCTTGTTCGGGGCCATCAACAGGCTTGCGCCCAATTACAGAGTGACCCGTAGAATGCTTTTTAGAGGTGCTTCCGAGGGTGCCTCTGCAGAAGGTCTTAAGTTGTTCTATAGGTATTTACCTTACGAATTACAAAACTGCAGTAAAACCTAATACAAAGTAACCGGTAAAATGCTCGAAACCATATTATGAAATGCACCAATGTAAAGGTCTGAGGGGCGGACAGTGTCGAATTCTTTTTAATTTTTACGGTTTGCCAATTTAGAAAATTTCATTCATAGATAACTTTTTTCAAATGCAATTTCGCACTTTTGTTAAATGCGATATCTCATGAGCTTTTTAACTATACCTATACAGGCTGATTCAAATTCTAGGGCCACCATGGCCCATGGGGATCTCGGAAACTGTAAGAGATAAGTAGGTAGGTAGTTTTTGCCAAGTTGCTTATTTTGATGCATAACAAAATGCAATTTTAAAACTGAAAAAAATCCGACTATTTTCAGAGATATCCTGAAAAAAACGACATTTTGCAAAATCGTTTTTATTTTTTACTGAAGATATTTAAAACGATACCTACTTCAAAATAAATGACACATTATTATGGCCACTTTTTTCCCTCTATAAGATGCTAGTTTTAAATTTTAATGTTGACGTTTCTTCTCCGGTTAACCATCATCAACTTTGTTTTTTTCTTATGGGAGTCATTTTAACTGTGTCATTTGATAGAAGACTTTTTTCTGATTTGAAAAATGTAAATATCACTATTTTTTAAGAAATGGCGCTATTAATATGTAAAAACGCAAGAAACTACGAACATACAATAGCCAAGACAAAATTTGCCAGGCAAAAAAGAAAATATTTTAACAATATTTAAAAAAATAGTGATGTTTACATTTTTGAACTTGAGTGAGAAGAAAGTGTTTTTCAACTCTCGTTCAATAGGGTACATGACAGTGGAAAAAGAATGAATAAATTTCTGTTTCATAAGATAGAGTAAGGTGCCAGGGTATCGCAAAATATCTATTTGTTTACACGAGAAACTATTATAAGTATTTTAATAAAAATAGAATTACAAGTAAACGGCATTTGTCACGTTATCTCAAACGCATATACAGGGTGTTCCATTTAAAAAAAAATGAGATTGTTAATATGAAGTTTTGTACCTACAAAAACCCTGTAAGCTATTTTTTATTGTTTCATAGTAGATGTATTTATTTGACTTATACTTAACCCAGGATAAAAAATATAGACCCTGGAATTCAAATTTAAGTAACAATTTTGACAATAAACTGATTTTGCAAATTTTTCTTACAAATCGAATTATCTACTAGTTTCTCCGATATTATCCATACAGAGTGGCCCAACGAGAAGTATACAGAGGGCTTTTAGGGTATCAAATTTAGAAATTTCGAAAAATCCTCGAACACGTCAATTTTGTATTCGAGGGGGACAACTTTTGGAATACAAATCACGAACCCAAGTCTTCACCCCTCTACGTAGGGAGCTTAACCCCTAAAATTTTAACTGGAATCCTATGGCAAATGGCACATTATTTGAAAGCCAATTTAATCGTGATTACTAATCTGCTTTGCTTTTTAAATTCTATTGATTCGTTTCGGAGATATTCGCATTTGAAATGGTTTTTTCCTCGGTTTTTTCTAAAAAAAACCAAAACAAATGCGACCTAAGTCACCTTGTATTAACATTTTTAATACAAGGTTTAAATTGTGCAAAAAATAACAAATAACTTTAAACACACAACATTTATTTCAATAAATGCTCGAATTGCCTCCCGCCTGCTTCCATGCAATAATAAAGATTTTCTTCAAAACGCTGCCGTACATGTTGCAAGATTTCAGGGGTAATCGCTCGAAATTGTTGTTGAGTTACCATAGTGTATTCTATTTTTACACTATGGTTATACGTGCTCGCAACCCTTGTAATGTTCCGGGCGGTGTAGCATAAACTTTATTCTTTAAATATCCCCACAAGAAGTAATCTAAAGGACTTAAATCAGACTTCCACATGTATTCACAACTGTGAGCAATAAGCTCGGCAATAAGTGTCGCGATAAACTGTCGGGCAAGTTGGGTGAGCCATTGCTGTCGCAATTTCTCACAAAAATGTTACTAGCAGCTGTTTTATTTTGCTGAAATATCGTATTTTAAAGTTATAGTAGAGGTATACGAGCAGTTATAACTGGTTCTAAAAAATTTGTCATCTACCGAGTGCAACTTTGAACTCGAGTTGAAAAACTCCACTTTCTTCTCTAGTTGTACAAATACTATTTCCCTATGTCTACTTTCAAAAGACGACATTTTTCCTCGTGGTAGTATGTGCCGTTTTCGAGATATGATGAGAGAGTGGCTCCTTCAACCCCTTCATTGCCTCGTATTTCTACTTGATGGAGAGTGTTTTCTATTTAATTGTAAGTAGTCTTGTTTCAATATTTAGTGGTAAATGAATAAAGGCAAAAAAAATTGCGTGGGAAGGTCTCTTTCCGCTTCGAATGTATTTGGAAATGAAGGGAAAATGGAAAGATAATAAATAAATTCATAAGTAAAGAAATTGCAGACGACTTTTTATGAAAATGTCCGCGACAGATGGGAAGTCTATACTGATGGATCTGTGAAAGTTTCGCAATCATTTTTAACTAAACGAAGACTCTATATAAGTACGTCAAAGATGAGCAGTAAAAGGTACCAGCATACATTTTTTTTAATAAATAGAGCGAGAAATAGAGTGTATCACTGACGGTACAAATTTGTTTTGAGGAGTACTTTCTTGAAGTTTTCGTTTTGTTCGCAAGTTTTATTCGGTTTTACATACTTAGTTCATTACATTTTGTATTTCATTTTGTTAAAATTTTTCCAATACGGTGTTGTAACGTAATGTAACTTCCTTTAGTCTTATCTTGGATGTTATAATTGTATCAAAGTACCGAAGATCTAGCACATTTTTTATTAGGTGGATCTGAGCCTAGTTTGGATAAAACATTTTAATTGGTTTAATACTTAATCTACCTACTTATACGTATTGTCTGGATTGCATATCACATGATAAGATCAGAGTTTTATTACGGTTCGTCAATACATTACTTGTTGTTTTCTGTTTTATCATTATATTTTTTATATGAGGTCAATGCGAAGGGTCAACGTTGTTTGCAAAATTATTGTAAACTTAACCTTGAATTGAATTTTGTGCGAAGTTCTGGGAAAGAAATTTCGAGGTCGTGTATTACTGGACCCCCCATCGATATTTAAATACTCGTACATCTAATGTACTTTACAATATCCACAATTGATTTAATACTCGGTTTAGTACTTACAATACAAGTTACTAAATTTTTTTATAGGTAGTAATCTTGAATTAAAATTCGTTTTCAGCTTTTGACAAACATGTTCTTAGTTTCTCGCGCCATTCATTACCGGCTTACGGCACTTTGTCGTTGTAGACAAAATAAACCGTGTTCTCGTAAAGGATGTTCACGCCTCCACCATTATTGTCTCCCTGTTACGGTCGTGGCGGTTCCGGATCTAGTCATTTCGGTCCCGGTCGTTTTGCTCCTACAAACGGGCGATAACGAACTATTTCCTCTCCTAAAACGCAGCCTCAAAACTGCATTTCCTCTGACTAGCAGAGAACTGTGTACTTCACGAAATTAAGAGCTATGGCCAGTAAATTATTTTTTTCTTTACGAACCTATACGTCGTCTAGTATAAAAACAGTGACAAGTAGTCGCCTACTGCAAAAGTTGTATGTTTTGTTCGCATGGGCTAGATAGAAGGCTAGATAGAGATGAAAATATACTAGCATAGTACTTCTCACAGGCGACCAGTTTTGCAGTGGGTCATGGGTGGCTACATGCGATGAGTGACGTGACTGTTTTTATACTAGAAGAACAATAGATTGATGTTGAAGTTACCAAACGTCAATGTAATTGATAATAAACTTGGAACTAATTTACACAATACGGTTTCAGAAAGAATTGCCGACAAATCTTCTCAGGAAAATACTTAGGTACATGTTTCTGCAGAGTTTTGAATAATAATATATAATGAAGACAAATACTAGGCAATAATAGCTATTTATATATCAAGAGAGCGCAGTATGTAATTTCCTTCCGCGGTCAAGTTTGCGACCCGACGCGAAGCGGAGGGCCGTAATTGACCAAGGGGGAAATTATTCTTTGCTCTCGTGGTATATATCTGGTCGAGTATCTGGTTTTATCTTCGCGTTCAACAATTCGACTATTAAATCGTTTTCGTTATTAAACAAAAACAGAGAAGCTACCTTGTGTATGTAATTAGTTTAAAATGTCGTAAATAACAAAAAATTGTCGATACTAAAATACTTGGAATAATGCTTATTTATTGTTATGGAACTTATGCGAAATTAGATGACTCACTAGTAGGCGGGGGATATTTTTTGACCCGAACTTTTGATTGAAAAATGATTTTAAAAAATTTACAGATTTCCCAATCCATGCAACCATTGGAAACATTGGAAGTGATATCCGTATAACGCCATATGTAAAACATAAATAAGCCTAACGTACACTTTCTGAATAATAAGCCCCACCATAACATGCTCGTAATCCTATTAAAGGAGATGGGCGAGAATTTTAGATTGGAATTAACAAAACAATTGCGCACTATTAAGTAAGTACTGTATCGACAGTGTCCGCGACTTTTCTTTTATCTACCGATTGCGGCCGAGTACGATACAATCAAAACTTGACGCGACACCACTGTCTTCTTTTCTGCTTGGCGAAACTGGTATTAACTTCATACCCATACAGAAAACATAAGCATTTCCAATGTTAAAACTGTTCGACAATTTTACCTTAACTCATCAAGTATGTGAGTATACACAACAAATTTCGTGGAATATTCTACATTTTAGTTGTCCGGTCAAGAATTGGAGTCGAATTTTCCAGAAATTAATTGCAGATTTGTGATTATCATGTTCAAAAACCCTCAGATACCAAATTTCGTCGAAATCAGAGTTTTTTTTCGCACCCCTACTTAGATGTGTGCCTCGATGTGCGCTCTCGCGGAGAGCGAATTTTGAAATTTTTTGCAAAATCGGAAATATCATACTCCAAAGCCTATTCAAATATGTGCCATTGGTCTTTGTAACTCTTACTTATGATTGCCGAGAAGAAATGCAAATTTCACCACTTTTTAGGGGGTAGCTTTTACACGAAACACGTTGTACACTCGGTTTATTTGGAAAAAGTGCTTGTTTTGATTTCCTCCTAAGTAAATTTTGGTGTACTAGGTACATTGGGTATGACTTTTCACATTTTACAAATGTTTTCCAAAGTTCCTATCCCAAAATTCATTGTGATGAATGAAGATAGGAAAAATTTTAGCGAAATCGCAGTATTGTGAATAACTGGGGTATCTTTTTAAGAATCAAGGAATGATCAAAGGATGTCGACGATTACACAAACTGCAAAGAGTTTGGAGATCAAACTTCTGAACAATCCGCTTTGGGCTGCCGCTTTATTTGGAAAAAATGATGTAACGCCCAATTTTTTTAACACACTTATTTGTTAGACCATGTATAAAACAAAACATTTCGGTGAAAATCTCGAGGAAAATGTCTTTCAGTCAAACGATCATATATTTTTCAAGCAAATTTAGAAACTACTGTCTACTGTATTCACTACAATTTTAGGGAGCCTGGGTGATTATAAATGAGCGTCGAGGAGTTACCTGGAAGGCCGCGTGGGTGTTTAATTTTATTGATTATAGGCGAGTAAGAGAAGAGATGAAAATAGAGCACGGTAAATGACACTGCGATTTAATTTAGGCACATGACAAGCACATTTCACCTTATACAAAGTATTCTAACAAATAAACGTTTTCTACGCAACTGCAAAGTTAATAAAAGACTTCTTCACCTACAGTCGACAGTTCAAGTAGGTATATTTTTAGCATCCGATGATAGCGTAGGTAAAGTAGTTATATATAGTAAATATTTGTGAGTAATCAACACATTTGCAAACTGTAATTATTATGATCGAAGAAATAGTTAAGTACTTAATACTACCCTTAACTTGAGATCCTTTTGTTCCTATTGATTTAGCAAGAGTAACGAGTTTCCTTGTGTTCTTTTCTACTTTGTGAAACCTTTCATCACTTACATTCTATATTTATCATGTGAAATCCCGCTTGGAAATTCTACGTCATATTCACATATTATATATACTTAAAATTACCCTTTATTCTTATTCCATCTGGAAACTCTTGAAGAGTAATAGTACACGATAAATTTGAGGTAAATTCGTAATGATCAATCCCAAATCCCCAATTTATATCCTCTTACCACGTAAAACCACGTAAAAAGCTGTGTTGGGCCAATACTTTTGAACTCTTGTTTGTAAGAAAAATCACAAATTTGTATGAAAATTGGAAGTCCACCATAACTTTTAATTCTAAACAACCTGTTTTAATACATTTTTGTTATCTGCTAAAATCTAATTTTTAGAAATCGGCAAAAAGACACCCGGTGTAGTTCCGGAGCCTTTGTGACTTTGTGACAGACAGACAGACAGATGGTCAAGAGTGCAAAAGCACTTTTTTATTTTTTGACAGTGAAAGTGGACTAAAAATTATTATATATTATATGCACTAAATCCATGGAGGCATGGACACACTGTTTATGCATTGAAATAACCATAAAATATGAAGACATTTTTAGATATTAGAGTTGGTTGGTTATCCCCCTCACGACCATCTTCAGATTCACCCTGGTCGTGTTCATTATCTTCTGAATCTGAACTCATTAGCGTATTTAATAATTTTATCATGTAAGGTGGTGCAACCTACAGGTACAGGGAATTTTTCTTAAATGAGTACATATGTGCTATGTATACTTTTAAAAAAATTTGCAGTGGCTAGCACAGAAACCAACCGTAAAAGTACTGATGGAAGGGGGTGAAACTAACGGGTCATGGGGAGGGGGACTGTAAAGGTTCCTTTTTTTAGTTTTTCGTAAATAACTCGTAAACGTTACCCCATAGCAAAAAATGTTCTTACAAGTATATTCTTTACATAAAAGTTTTGTACACTTTTTCCGCTGCGACCAATATTTAATGAGATATATTTTATTGGAGTATGGTACGTAGTGACTCCGTTAGTGTATGAGCCCGAGCATACACCGCAGACAACTTGTGTAATTAAAACAGAACGAGAGCTGGTTCGAAGCTCTTCTGGTAGGAGGAAAACGTGTCCACATCTGATTTCGGCTTCATCAATCGCCAGAATCGCCGGCCTGTTCAATGCTTTCAGGTGATGTTGAGAACTCGCAAGCCATTTTTTGAATCAGGTTTGGTTTACCTGTGAATTGCTTAGCAATTCCCACTTTGCTCTTTTTATGGATCGCGGAGGTGACGCCGCATCCGGAGAAGCGGTGTAGAAGGCGAATTATCACTGAAAACAATTTGGTCTCCTCTTTCCCACGCTCTCGTTTCATAACGCCTACTTTGATATTTGATGATGCCAATTCAATGACAACTATTAGGTCGACATTCCCCCCAGCTATTACAACAGTTGGATGTACGGCAGCCTTATCCATCCCGCACCTGACAATAGTATCCTCAGCATGTCCTGTTGTAGCAGTTGTTTCAATCCCCGCTGCTGTGATTTTTATTTATTCATTTATTTATTGATTTATTTGTTTATTTTTTGTGCTGTTGACATTACAGTAACCATCAAAAACAATAAAAAAATGTACTGATGGCAAGTCGCAGAAACATTGACGGACGATTTCCAATTCATACGGTGTAGAAGGGAACCACCATCTACAACATCGGTTCTGTGGTTCGTCGAGAGCGGCGTTGTTGACTACTCGTAAAACATCGTAGAGTATGACTTTTTTCCTTTTCGCATTTCACCATCTAGGAATAGAGCCATGGGAAATGGAGTTAGTTCATATGTAGGTCAAAAGCTCTGCAACATCTTCATCGTTTTTTTTGCTATGACACTTCTTTGAAATATTTAGACCGGAAGATGGTGACACTTTTTCTGGTTTGATTTGCTACAAGTATGGCGACCATTCAAAGGTTTAATTAAGCACTCCTCAAAACGAAAATGGTGGTAACTCCCTGGGAGTGGGGCCGTTATTGCGTGACGATTGTCGGAAAATTTAATGATTTTGGACAATTTGCTACACAAAATTCTTTGGATTTTCTGGTAGTCGGTGGCCAAACAAATGGCGGAACAGAAATGCCATAGTAACAAATTGTCCAAAACCATGAAATTTCCCATTTTTAAACAATCGTCACGCGATAACAGCCCCACTCCCAGAGAGTTAGCACCATTTTCGTTTTGAGGAGTACTTAATTAAACCTTTGAATGGTCACCATACTTGTAAGTTGTAGCAAATCACACCACCAGAAAAAGTGTCACCACCTCCCGGTCTAATTGTCAGAGAGTTAACAGTAACATTTTTTGCTATGGGCCACCGTTTACGAGTTATTTACGAGAAAAAAGGACTTTTACTCACAATGTGGGTCTTATTTATCACAAAACAAGATGTCATCCGCTATCTCCGGGTATGCTTCAAGTGCATTCTGCATCATTATCAACAATCGTGTAGAAATCTTGAAGATGTGTTTGACCCAATGATAAATAAAGTACCGAATTTGACATGATTTTTTGTTTTTGGAGCGACTAGAAATCTTTTTTTATCTTGTGTATACAGTTTTCAATTAAAATTCTACGTAAAAACTCGTTTTAGAACAAAAAATTCTTCTTTACTTTATAACTATGAAAATCCTTGGAAATAATGTATGAATGTCAAAACAAGAGTAGGTGGAACAACTGATTACATTGTGTACTTAAAATTATTTATTTACACTTGTAGATAAAATACTGTACAAGAGCACAACCAATTCGACCCATATCCATTTATGAAAAAATGTCAACAAAAGAGAAGAGTAATTTTGATGTCTTCCTATACTATACACTTGTTTGTCTCAATGATCATATACTTGCAGTGATCAAAACCCGATGTTGCGATGATGACTTCGATCAACGAAACCTGCGTGCGATCACAGGTATTTACATAATCCTTGTTAATATATGTAAATGACATGGCACGTGTAGTAGTGAGAAAATGAATTCATTCGGTTGCGGTTTTATAAATTTTACGATGAACTCACACCTACAGGTACTAGGTATTGTTTATGTTTGTTTTGGCGAATTAAACGAAATAGTAACGTAATAAAAAATGAGAAAAGTTTTACACGTAAAAGAAAGTAACGTTAGTACATACTCGATCGATGTTACTTTTTTAATGGGCAATACCTTGTTCTGTAGCAAAATATCCCAATGAATGAGTGTACGCCTTGTGAATGGGCCCCTAAGTTTGCCCGTTTTAAAAATTTACTCCCCAAAAGGTAAGGTGGTTTAATAACCACTACTAATGTAAAACATTTTCTCAAAGTGTGTTGGTCGTATTTTGTGCCCCACTAGGCTCATGGACAAGTAGTACCTTGGTCGAGGTATAGTAGGTTCTATTATTACTTACGAAATGCAAAAAGGTAAATATCGGGAAAACTGTAGGAGTTTGTTATGTAACAATTAAGTAAACAAAGTAATACAAAGAACTATGAAATATTCCAATATTGAAAGACGAGGAATTGAAAGACAACTCGCAAATGGCTTGCAGATCCTTGGCAACGAGATTAAAAGTTGATTGTGGCACCCGACAGCTTATTAAACACTGACCAACATTTTGAGTAATCTAGAAATTACCGATGGCGATGATTGGATACATCTCGGATACAATCTTATATGTTTTTGGCTTGCTACTAATGTGTAACCAACCTATAACGGATATAAGCAATCGATAACTTGTAGTCATAACGTTCGATTGTACTTATTCATCCGGTCACGTAAAACAAATAAATGACACAAGTACACGTTTATTTTTATCATATCGCAAACCTTGTGTATATTGATAGAACAATATTTGAAAAAAACAAACAAATAAATCCCGTTCAAAGTCGGAAGCAGACTCTCACTACTACAGGTCAGGGAGATCCATTATCAGATAATAAAATTCAAAACAAAATTCCACATGTGGTTTGTTAATGTGGTTAATAGGAAGAGGATGTAGATGCTAAGGATTATCCATAACTCATAAGTTCAGTTCGCTTCGATAACCCTTTCGCATTGGTATGGTATGTTTAAAAATAGTTTGAACAAGGTCGATCTTCATTTCTGCCATTCCATGTGTTGTTTCACTTTCAGATACGGAAATTTCTATAAATTAAAATACGTCCATCCTAGCGTCCATCCAACTAACAAGGTATTTATACTTCCCGTGAATTTTATTAACACAAATCCAATAATAAAATTGTCTGTCTATGGAATTAGAGAGCACAAGTACGGAAGTGTTTGGTTTTATTTCATTGTAACTGGTTTGGTTGTGTTCCTGAGGTTGGATGTGCGGATTACGAAATAAAATAAGAAGATTCGAGGAGGGCGATAAGTGTAAGTACAGGGTGGTTCAAATTCGTAGCTCCCTATTGCGAACTCCGTAACGGTGAGAGATACAGTGTAGGTTAAATTGGTTAATATTGCTGTGTATGTGCAATGGTGTGCGGTCTCTACACCACCCACAAAACACCTGTCCGGCTAGCTCAAACCAAATCAAAATTGAAACTTTTATAACGTCCCTTCGTACACATTCGGCATCTCCTAGAAGAAAAATCCTAATATTGACTTACAGTTTTTCATTTTGAGAGACTCGATGGCCTCGATCAACTTCGAAAATTCCAAAGAATTTATTACACAAATTTTGATCAACACCTGAAATAAATCTTGGGTACCAATAGAAAAATCTGACATGAAAAATTCTGTCCGGGTCGCACAATGGATTCGAAATAAACACAATTAATTGATTTTATTTATTTATCGTATGGCTGGCAGTCCCGGGTTACAGACGTTTTCAGATCGCATCAACAGTCGTCTGTGTGACCTAACGACAGTTGTAGTACTTTTTACATACCTTCCGAAGCATGGTAGTCAGGAGATGTTCTGTACCACTATTGCTCGTCTAGAATAAAAACAGTCACGTCAATCATCGCAGCTAGCCGCCCACTGCAAAACTGGTCACCTGTGAGGTGTACACAAATTATGCTATTATTTTTTTCATTTCTATCTAGCCCATGCGAAGAAAAGGACACAAGTTTTGCAGTGGGCGAGTACCTGCGACTGTTTTTATACTAGGCTACGTATAAAAACTGGCCACTCCCCACCTGTGAGTTTAGAATCAGAGTTACGCCAAACGGACTACAATTAATTGATTGACAATGATAACTATTTATTCGCGAACGCAATGAAACAAAGTCCATGAACTAGTCTTGAAAGTGATACTCGCAAATTCATGAAAAAAGTCTCTTCCAATACGTGTTGTACACAAAATTTTTTTGCATATTACTCTTTAATAACCCAAAATTGAATATCATTGACATTCGTGATTTACTGTCACTCAAAAATTGATGCTATAGTTCATAGACGCTATGGAAACGCATAGGAAAATCATGAAAAAACGTAATACTTTCCATACGATTTTTTTGACAAAAAAGTCCGGTAATTTGATTACTAATGCAAATTGTTTGCACATATGACAAGTAAAATGCTCAATTACTTACAGTTTTTTAGCGCATTTTTTTGCAAATTTATTTGCAAAAAGGTGGCTTTTTTAAATAATCCAAATAATTTGGTGGTACAAAATTTGCGATATTCAGGCGCACTAGAACTGACAAAAACACAACGCGCGTTAATTAATTTTCGTCCGGTAAAAAAACTATCGCAAACCACCAGATGTAACCTTTTTTTAAAAACGTAAATTTGACCAGATGTGTCTTACTGCTAACACCTTATCTAAATTGAATAATTAACAAAAGCGATCAACTTTACACAATTACAAACAATTCTCAAAGGAAAAATAGACACTGCGATAACAAGTTCAAGTAAAATAAGTAAACAGCCTTGTGCTTATTCAGAAATATCCCCCAGATTTACACTTACTAAATTGAAATACTCTCATATACAGTGTCATTTATGTGTACAAAGGGAAATAAGTTAAGGTCTGCGCATGCGTACATTAATCGTCAAGATTTTTCTTGGTCAGGTACCAGAGCTATAAGCTACTGAATGCAAAAAGAACGAATTAAAAAATATTATGAGAACTGTAGGAGTAGTTAAGGCCTCGGACGGACGAAGAAAGTGGTCATAATAGCGTTAAAAATCATATAAAAATTACTCATTATCTCTATTTCATTTTAACCTAATTACAAATATAATAACAGAACTCGTAACAGAACTAAAACGGAGAACTTTTATCTAACGTAGAAACCGATAATTAAGTACAACATGTCAAAGTCAATTTTGACGTTTCTTTACTGTTTACGGCCTACTAGCCGCTTATGTATGAAAATTTAAATTTAAAAATAGCAAATTAGTCAAAAATTGCAAAATTAAACGAAAATTACCAAAGATATAATCGCCAGCAGAAAATACAGGTCTACAATCGTATGGTTTAATTTTTAATATGAAAAACATACGATTGTAGACCGGAATCAGGTGTTCTACGACCGGCATTCTCTCCTAGCGAGTATAATAGATACCGATAACCTTGTATCTTTAGAAAGCTAATAAAATATCACAATGAATAAAAAGTGTGGAATTATGTTTGAAAAAATCAAGTTATCTATGAATGAAGTTTTATAAATTCGCAAATCGAGTTCTCAAACTGTAAAAAGAACTCAACTGGCTGCCATTGGTACATTTTATGATAACTAATTCCACAAAGTCACAGCGTACTAAGTTTGGCAATTACCAGTACTCGCCAAAGTCGTTATCATGTCATATATTCACCAACCTCAAGGAAGAGTTATAAAGGGTAGGTAGAATTGGCGCTGGGATTCCTCAAACCCGCCTTATAAACGGCCAACTTGCTTGTAAAACACAAAATAAGAGCTTGAGAATCTTCCACAGCAGTAGTTCCTTCTGGATAAACTGATCTTCTGAACTTATCAAGTGTTGAGCGCCACCCAATTTCTGAATTAACTCTCCCCGCCTGAAATTGAGAAGATACAGGGGCCTTAAAAAGAGTATAAATCAATTTAAGTACCAAAATAAATGCTGTTTATTGTCATTAAATCGCAAAATAAAAATGGCCCCCACAATGGGAGAGCGTAATATGCAAATATTCAAATGTTCAAAATTACTTACAAAGAAGGAGCAAAAAAAAACGCAACGATATCCTCCTTACTATTGTTGTTAAAAGTGACGCATAAGATGCTGGAGAATGAATGCACACAGTCAATACTTAGATGAAGAAACCATCGAATCCGAACCTTCAATGATTCGAAATTATCCATACCAAGCCACTGGACTAAAGTTCATATATTAGAGAAAATATCACCGTAAATAAGAAATCAGGGATCGCCATTTTCACAAAATATTTTGGTTATCACCGATTGCTTAAGATTTTCTATGTTTAGGTGAATTGTAAGGCAACAGAATGAATCGTTAATATCTGTAAAACTTACTAAACTAACAGGAGACCTTACCCCTCCCGGGGGCTATTTGCCAAACGCCCCATAAACTTAATTGCAACTTTCACAATGTTTATTGAAAGAACCAACTTATAAAAAATGTCCGTGCAATCTAGTATCATTAATTTTTTTATTATAAATTAAAGTAATAGTTTCTATACCGAATCGAAACTAAAATAGTTTTCTGAGAAAAATATCTGGATCCGCTCTTGCGACCGGGCAGATAAACATAGTTCATCCAATGTTGGAAATGTGCGACCAATCTGTTGAGCGGAAACCTGGAGTGACTTGCCCTCTAGCGTGCTAGTGTATAAGTAAAAATAGTTGCAAGTTAATCACTTTAATTGATACTCGTTACAAAAAAATCCATAGATAGTGGAAACAAAGAGATAAAATGAAATATTATTTCCCTAGATTACATTGAAAGTGACCTCGATCAGCTTTTGCTCTTAAATCATCCGACAGACCTCGAAATTTTTTGAGAGTAGCCTATTAAAAAATGTCTAATAGTAGAAATTATTTTCGTTATAAATTCATCGGATTTGGATCTAAGGTCACTTGTTCTTACCCGTCAGTTCGTGACTTACCTTGTATTGTCTAGCAAGTACAACACAAAAAAGTCGATCTCATGAACATGCATGCTTAGACAAACCATAATAAATAATTCATAGTATCGTGACAACAGACAATAAAAAAGAGGTAACGATTCTTAACGATTGTAAATTTCCCGTATTAACGTTATTCATGTCAACAATAGGAATTAGGTCATCGTAATGATCCAACGGGAAATGTAAATGGGCCCAATGATCAACAGCCTCGAAAATGAAAGCATCCATTTATTTGTGTTGAATCGCAGACTGAAAGTGAACGGACGCAAATTGACTGACTGGTTATAGCCAAATGGTTTTGCTGAACGCTGTAAAGGTGAACCGTTAATTTCATCATTATTTAAATTAGAATGTCTTTAAATGCACTAATGTAATTGTTGCTAATCTTCGATGGTTGTGCAGTACCTATCGTTCAGAATTCTTGGATTGGTAAATTTCTTGCGTAATGTCATTGGTACCAAATTCAAAGTATTTGGTAACCAAAAGTACACCAAAGCTTTTGCGTCAAAACGAACCAACTTAATTATGCTAATTCAAATCGCGAGGCAAATCGTAATTTATACCAGAAAGAAAGAGTTGCAAAAACACGTCGATAGCGATGATCAGGTATGACGCCGCTCAAAGGTATGTACCGAATATAATTAAAACATGAAAATAAAAGCAAGAACATTAATGCTTTTTGTTTGCACTTTGAGTTTTTATTAATAAAAGGTTAATTTAGGATTGTATATCTTTCACATTCTTCAACAGACGTAATTAAAAGCCTTTTGCCCTACCTTTTACGTACCATTTTTGGTTTTTTAAAAATGAAAAACCTCATAAATGTCTTGCGTTTGCCTCCCAAGACCGAAAGCATTGCAAATAATCTATTCGCACCATAGTATGTGATACGAACTCTCTTTAATTTTATGCCTGCATTTTTAGCCTTTTTGTTGCTCAAGAAAGTATAATATTTTCAAGGATAATATTATTCGAATATTTAAAAAAAGTTGCATCGGCCGGGAATCGAACCCGGGCCGCCCGCGTGGCAGGCGAGCATTCTACCACTGAACCACCGATGCTATGAATGAATTAGGAAATACACGATACTTAATCTCATTTTGCACTTACCTACATATTGCGCTAATTGTCCATTGTATCTATAATCTAGTATAGATAAACTTGATAATGAATAAAGTTGGTAGGTACATAATAAATCTCTAATAGACATTATAGAATCGACAACAAAGGTGTTCGATATCAGAAATGAGCCTATTTTTTTTTTTGCAAAAAAGGGACTACCTATAAGCAAATTGGGTACTGTCGGCGAATTGTTAATTAAAAATTGAGTAATTGTTTTCTAATACACTAAACGTGATTATTCAAGTATTAGTATCCTCTATCAGTGTCCCATGATCACTCATATTATCTCGCCAAGAGAGAATGCCACAACGCACAGAACACTTGATGCTGGTCTACAGATGGGGATGGATTGCCTTTTTTTTGCACGGCCACCTCACTATTATGTAAATTACATATAACTTATTTATGAGTAGAATATAAAAACCAGGAAAACCAAGATATTTTGAAAACTATCAGAGATAAGTATAGGACATTATTATCAAAAGTTGAAGGTTTTTGGAGGAGCTAATAGATGACAGAAAAAAATACAGGATGTTCTATTTAAAAAAAAGTGAGATTTTCAATATGAAGTTTTACAACTTTGGACCTACCAAAAAAACACCCTGTAAGCTAATTTGTTAATGCTTCATAGTAGATGCCCTTATTTGACTTTTACTTAACCCAGGATATAAAACCTGGAATCAAAATTTAAGTAATCATTTTGACAATATACTGACGCTTGGAAATGCCCAATTTTTCTTACAAATCGAATCATCTTTAAAACTACTGGTTTTTCGGATATTAACCATATAATAAAAAAGACGTATAATTACAATTACAATTCAAAAATGCATTCATACAGGGGGTTCTATTTAAAAAATGTACATTTTGGCGCCCTACTTTGTGGGCGCACCCTGTATAATTCCAAATATTTTTAAAATATGGAGAATATTCAACCATATCATAATACAAAAGCACTCTATCGAAAAATCTTATCTTCAAGGCATTAAGTTACTCCGCGCAATCGTTGATTCACCCTGTACAATTCGATTGTATCGAAACCAGTAGGTAATCAAAGGTTATATAAAGGAGTCGTCGAAAACTAAAAGAAATTACCTTTTAAAAAACCACGATTTCTTTCTTGTACCATATTTTTAGCGCATTTTTTTCCCACCAATTGGTCTCAGATTTTGCATACACATTTTAGTGGTGCCAAGTAAGACTTTTGAAAATGGGGGAAGGTGAATACACGTTCTACCCTTCATGGTATTTTAATAAAACGTCTCATCGAAATGAATTAGTTTGTACACACTATAATTTTCCGCGGGACTCTTGTTCGAGATCAGTGGGAGAACAGATTGTCGGAGGGGGTACTCACAAAGTGCGATTCGAACGTCTGGAAGAAATATACTCATCGGTGATGTAAACACTTTAAGAGTGAATATCTCGAAAACAGTTTGTCCGAGGAAACCACTCTCAAAGGCAAAATGAATCGTCTGAACGAGACATGTCTATTGGTGAAGTCGAAAAGAATGTCTTGAACACGAAGTGGACGTCAGGCCGAGGCATATCTACCAGCATAAGTCATGTCAAAACTTTCAGTGCAATTTCTGCAGAACGGAGTGTCGGAGGAGGATACTTTTAAAGGGTGGAAAGATCGTCTAGATCAGACATATCTACTGGAAATGTAAAAACTTAACTGTGAATATCTCGAAAATGTTGGTGAAAGGCACCTGCAAAGGGAAAATCTCGGGGAAAATCTAATATTTCGAAGGATTTCCATAAGGGCTTGATTCTTCTTGCATTATATAGCGTAGATTGTGAATGTCTGCCATGTTTATGTGTAAAGAGCTTCCTTTACCAAGAAAGTACATGTAGCTGCCACCACCTTATAACCTAACCATTTACTATTTCGGTTTAAAATGCTCTTTATCTGTACAAGAGTTGTGCACAGTTTTTGTGTGCTTATTTCACTGACATAAGACGCGAATGCTTCTTGCAGCTTGTAAACAAGACAATGAGGTCAGAAAGACGTATGACGTTACTCTACTAACAAGTTCGTCAGATATCACCAGTGTGAAGTTGGCAACACTTCATATCGTTCACAATGTACTTGATTTTTGACCTGGTTTGTATTGATTTTTAGGGGAATTTTCCGAAAGAAAAAAAATTCCCCTTATATGTTGGTTTTGTCCGTCTGTTTCTCATCTAACTCGAAAACGCAAAGAGGCAGCGATGCCAAACCTTCGTGGCAAAAAATTCCCCTACTGAAAATCGTATGCGATTCTTCGTATCTTGTATTTATCTAGTGTTTGAAATTAAAACATCAAAAAATAGATTGAAAGATTTGTAATTAATTTAAACTCTATCTGTGTTCCTATCAATTGTCTTTATTATCGTTCGTTAGTGTATTTTGAGATAAACTGTATAAAATAAAACTCGGCATTGTTTACAAAAAATCCAACAAACCAATGGTTGACAAACAGTGGGAGGGGGGCTCCTACCTTACTGGCAAGGGGGAACTGGACATAGATTAAAGGATTAAAGCAGTAAAATCATCATAATAATTTTTTTGTATATAGTTATATATTATATCATATTTTTCAAAGTTTTGAAATGACATGTTTCTACCACCAGCCATTTTTATTGTTTGTTGTCGGCTTCCATGGATACAATAATCAAAATCTCCATAAATCCATGGCCTACCATATTTTTGGTTCATGGCTAAACTTTACATTACAGCAATGTAATCATCAAACATAATGCAAAACGTTTGTGTTAAGATATACAGGGTGTTGTGGTTAAATTACCAACTTTGGGTCAAATCTCAGAAATGGAAGGCAAAAAATTTTGTACGACTTCACTGAATTCTACGTAAAAATATCTAAAATAAACAAACAGTTTTTACCCCTTTTCTATCTTACATGGGTAGTTACTATAACCGAGACTATAACATCCCAAAAAGTCAAACTTTCCGTTTTCACTCTGTGGTGCGGAAACAAATGTGGCTAGGCCAGATTGATTTGGTATTAAAAGGTTCAGAAAAAAGTGGCATAGGGCCGCGAAAACCGCAAGTTTTCTATCATTAGAAACCGCTGAGATACATTGCAGCTCGCATTGCAGTCTCGACCAAAATAGGACACACGGTACATACACTCGTATAGTCAAAACTTTTACGTAATCGTACCACTTAGCGCTGGACTCCCCCAACGTTAAGGTGAAATGGCGCCTCTTTCCGGATGGTGTGTGGTGGGGGGGGGGGGGGGCATGGGTACATGGTGCTTATTTCCTGTAGGAATCCGTCGTCCGAACCAATATACTTTTAAATCAGATAGGACGTAAATGGCAAAGAATACTAATAATAATCCATAATAATTCATCTTTCATTAACATGCATTCACTTTTACTATGCGAAAGGTAGGCTGTAGGCATTCAAATCCTCATTACTACACACGACTGGGAAAATGTACTGAATAAATATAGCAGAAGAGAATATTTACGGAACGGCGCGTCATCGTGATCGCACCCAAATCAGATAGGTACCAAAATATTTTCAAATATGTAGGCGAATTCCGTAAATTACTTTTAAATCTGCAAATATTTCTCTTATGTCATTGAAAGTGTATCTACCGTTAAAATTTTGCTAAATATTTTTTAACTACTTATTGACGTCACATTGCGTTTACACAAGTGAATTAGAGAAATTGGCTGATAATTTTATTCAAGGATTTTTAAGTAATAATTAAATGTGTGCATAACGACATCGTATATTGGTCGATTAACTGTAAGTTCTGGGTCAGATACTTCGATTTTTGTTAATAATTTCCGCTTCAGTTCTGAAAATCGGTAGGACAAGTACGTCAAAGTTTCTGATATTTTGACGTTTCTCGTAGTGTTATGTTCTTGCACCCAACCAATCGACGTCACTAATTTTTAATGATTCTCGGAGAAGTAATCTTGCTCTATTGGATTTCTTTCTGAACCTTGACAATGAACATTACTAATAAACATTATAAATAGATAATAATAGTAATTACGTTCGAAATTTGAAGTTTATTGTTCCGTACCTGATGTTCTGATAACTGAAGTCAAATACCGTAACGGATTTTAAGGAGAAAAAATTGTAAAGTCATTCAATCTTAACAATTCGACCTTCAGTGAAAAATGAATAAGACTAATCTTAATGAACTTGATTTTGTAAGGTACCTACCATACATAAACATAAACAATGAGAGGCGTGTCTGTGCCTACAAGAAATGCCATTGGAAGTGACGGAAACTATTTTGTTCTTTATAAATCTCCATGAACTTTTCATTACTCTGTCTAGTACTGACTTCGCGGCGCCATCCGTTTAAGTGTATACGAAATTGATTTAATTGATGACATTCGGAAAGCTGTAACTATATCGCAGCAATCCAAATTATTAACAAAAGCCCCCGCCTAGTTAAAATGTCGGCAAACTTAATTGTTTAAAATTCGGTTTATACACCAATAATTATTTAAATGTGTTGCAAAGATCATTTATTTAATTAGTAATTTATGTAAACAAGTTGTAAATCAGCATATGCATGATGAAAGCGCGTTTTTGTTAAGACGATCAGTATTTTATTAGTAGAGTTAAAAATTATCGATCTCGCGAGTACTAACCCCAAATAGAGTAGAGCCTGCAAGTGCACATCTACACTACAGCAAAAAGCTTTTAGTGAAGATTTGAAGTCTTGCTATTGGCTATTGTATTTGCGGAGATCTCAGCCGTTCAGCCAGCTAGCCAGCCAGTCACAACGAATATCATAGCGTATTTTTTTAATTTCAAAAATACGCTTAAAATGTTGTTCTGTTCGTCAAAACTGGGAAAGCAGTTTCAAGATATACACGGGTTTTTAGCGCATTTTTGAAAAAAATACGCTATTATATTCGTTATTGCTGGCAGGCCGGCTGTCCGCGTTAGATCTCCACAACTACAATAGCTAGAGACTTCAAATTTTCACTAAAAGCTTTCTGCTATAGTGTAGATGTGCAGGCACTAGTCTATTTTGAGTTAGATTACTTGTAAGATCGATAATTGAAGAAAATAATTTCGATATGGGTTTCGGAGGTGCTATAATTTTACCGTTAGATAGCGCTACCTGTATAAAAACTTATTATTTACTTTGTGATTTGTTTTACAAAATGAAGACGTACCGTCAATTGAAATTAAATAAAGTTAATTATTTAACGCAGCCAAAATTACTCGTGACATCGATAATTTTAAACTTCGCTAATAAAATACTGACCTGCATTACCAAAAATGCGCTTTAATCATGCATATGCTGATTTACAACTTGTTTCATGATAAATAGCTTCTTTTGCAACTAAATTAATGTATTGGCTCCACGCTAATAAAGATTTTTCGAAATCTGTGTTCTCTTTTCTCTTTAATGTTGCTTAAATATTTTCTTTTGTTTTCTTGTGCTCAACTGCTTCATTAAAACATCTTTATTATTTCTTTTTTCTGCATTTTACCGTAATAAAAGCAATCCGAAGAAATAGAATTCTTTTGCTTTCTGAATAATTTGGTTTTGTTCATTGACTCTTCTTCCTGTCTGTTTTACAGCAGATGCGATTGGGGTGGGCTTCTTGATTCTTGAATATGAAAGTTGCTATCCACATCCGGTAAAACCGGAAGTGAATCTATCATGATAATATTTTCATTCGATAGATCATGAAAAACTATGTCGGTATACAAATTTTCAGATTTCAATTATTAATGGTCTGAATATAACTTTTAGGTAACGGCATTGTTTAAATAATTTAAAGAATGGTAACGGTTTGCGTACAAGAGCCTATTTTCTTGCATGTTTTCTGTCATAACTTCGCAGAACTGTATTTTTCGGTTGTAGTCGGACAGTTTTGAATAAATAATTTGCATTAGTTTTGTCCCAATGGAAGCTCAAAGTCCTGTGCTTTAGCTGCTTTACGAATACACATAGTTGCAGTTCTAGTAAAATAACCCAACCTTTGTATCTGGAAACTTCATTAATTACTCTTGGTCTGTCCTTTTCATATTTACAGCGGACTTCCGTGCTTCAAATTTTGAAACTAACTTTGCGAGATGCAGAACAACGGCAAAAAATGGCTTGTAAAGTTTTAGTGACTGGAAAAATCACTCCAGAATAATGGAGTTGGAAAAGAGGTGACGATGGACACCTTCACCCAGTAAGAAACGCAGCTCTGGCCTCTGCCAGCCCCAGAGGAAATTTTACAAGCCATTTTTTGCCGTTGATGTTCTCCTACCAACTGCGGGGATAGCGATGGATGCAAGACGGCTGGCACATTTCGCACCATTGCCTGTGCCAGCTGCGAAGGGAGCTGTTTTAACTCTCCACCAATCCTAGCAGAAGATGAAGAGGACGTAGACGATCATTATTCGGAAAGAAATTGTACGTACATCTGAATTGGACATCATCAGGAAATTTCAGTTCATTTTTGATGAAGGTAAAGTCGAACTGTCGAAGCATTAACACCACACATGTCAATGATTCTTGAAGGAAATTTAATTTTAATTCCCTACAACCATCCACTTGTACGTTAAAAGCTGATGACGTAGAGGAAAAGTTCGACCGAAAACGTGAGTTTGCCCACCTTCGAGAGCCCGTAGCTGAAAAAAATGCATAGAAACAAAGTACAATTGTATGGGCCCGTTTTGATAAGAGAAATGTTCGAGATATAGCCGAAAAAAACCCAAAACTATACCTTGAACCCCCACCTCTTCAACCGGCGGCACCGAAATCATTCGTAGAATGACTGGACCAGAGTTTCCAACTTGACACATTGCAAATCTTTGCTGCCGTTACCATAGATTTCATTATAAACGTCAACTTCTTGTCATATTTGCAAAATTTCTTCGTGTTAGTTATTCATCATGTTGATGGTATTGCCCATGTTTATATTTGTACTTGTTAAAATGACCGTCGAAACTATACGCCAGTGCGCTGAAGCTTTCCGCCAATGTACTCCTAAATAAATAATAACAATGGAAATTCAAAAGAAAACCATTTTGGAATCCGTCGTGGTAAGTTAAATTCAGTTTCTTTATGGTATAAAATTGAAATTCGATTAGCGCATTGTTAACTTACTGCTGGTTGTCTGCTTTTTAAACACACACACAGACTTTACCTGTCTAGTAGAGAATCGTAATGTAACAATTTCCGAAATTAGAGTGTTTTGTCCAAAATTATTTAATTATAACAAAAGTGCATCGTTAAAATCTTATAACCGAACATTTCATTGTACAACTTTGGTATACTTTGCTACCGCAATTTAAAATAAATAATAATTTCCAGAGAATGCTAACAAATTCTATTGGAACAGTATGCACGGCCGCTAGGGCGTAGGTTCTTAGCATAGATAAAAATGAGATAAGGGCGCCAGGGTCTTTAATCACTGTCACCAATTCAGTACTGCTTACCTGACCCAGGATAAGTCCATTAAAATCTCTAGTAATAAATAGATAAATAAATTACGCGGTGCTAAGATAGTAGTATTCTATTAAATTAACTTCGATACGATTCGAATACAGAATTAAATTAAAAACAATAAGTACGTGAAATTGAGTTGAATATTTGATTTAACAAATTGACGCAAATGAAAATCTACGAATTCTGGAATAACTATAATAATTGTGGGTACTTATATTAATTATGGTACCTGTGATAAAACCAAAAAAAAACTGCAATAATTGTGCCGACGGAAGGGCTGTAGGTGTGAGTCGGGAGCGCTCGCAACCCGGTTCCCCAAACCAAGTTTTAAAATTAATAACTAAAATACTGTAATGCTAACTTGGTTTGACGATACCGCCTAAGGGAACACCCTAAATATACACGCAACCTTATAACACGTTCAAGTAACTTTTGGAGCGACCTCGTAGATTCCCTGACAGAATTTTACTTCAAAATTTGACTCTAATTAGTGATAATAACTTAATAAAAAAAAATGTATTCGTTCGATATAAGAAAGTTAAAGTTGATATTCGATGTTCGATAGTAAACAGAAATTCGGCGACTCCAATAGTTGGTGATAATAAATATAAAAGAGAGCTGACCTTAACTGAAGTTTAGCTTATCTTTGGGACGACAGCGGCCATTTTGATAAATTGGTAAAGGTGATAATCTCCTTGGCGTGCGGCATTTCCTGGGCAATTATCTTCAAGTAGAAACGGTGATAGGGTACGTCTAATTTCCGGACGAACTCCTTTATATACGATTCCAAATCAAAAGTAGGCGAAATCCCAAAATGGGAAAGAAAACGGAAAAATAAACAGGCCTAAAATAGTTATTGACGATAAAACCGCGTAATACAATGGAAATAATACCTGAGATAACGGGCGGCCTGCAGATATAAGTTGCTGTTTAAATCAATTAATTCTTGAGTTATCAAGTCTTCTAAGACAATGCTAATTAGATACTTCTAACTACCTTTACTAAGGATAACTCAAATTACTTTTATATTCGCACTCGATTAATATCAAAATGGATGCAACAACGACCAAGTGCGAAGCAACAATACCCAATTATTCCAATAATAGCGATCGGCGTTATCATTTATCGCCTTAAATTTTACTTTAAAACCTTAAACGACATCTAACAAATTTTGTATAAAGCCAGGTACTAAAATGCTATAGGAAATTGAAATTTGAACTGTAACAAAACTTATAGTTTGAAAAATCGCTAGGAAAAAACATTGCAAGAAAGGCCCAGTTTTTTTTTCGATTTTTCCGGTACTTTTACAGTTTCCCCCAGCAAAGTTCCAGTCAGAGCCCTGCACAGCCTCTAAACTGATTGCCAAACGCTGAATTGCATAACCTAACGATATGAATGAATAGTCAAAAATTAACATGATGCAGTTGACCTAATTACAAGGCACGTCCATAATATGCTAATTATGCAAGTGACCTGTTGCTAAGCTGCTTAAACTGTTTTATTATGTGAAATGATATCTTAATATTAGCACAGACAAAATACTACAGACGGCTCATGAGATATACGAAATGTTTGCGCTGAAAAAACATCCGTCTGCTAGCGCTACTGCCGTAAAATGTTCAAATGCTTAGCTCGTAAATGCACTTTTTTTTATCGTAAACGAATGGTTGGAAACTGTACTGTAATACTGTTAAATAAATATGAGAAGGCATGCGTAATTTAAATGATTTAAAGAAAAGAATATCATATTTCCTTAAGTCAAAACACAATCTGTAGGTCAGGATATCCCATCTCAGGTGCATATTATAATTACGAAAGTTAGGACATTTGCAAATAAATTTTCTCGTTATTTTTTTACGGATACGGATTACAACGGAATGACACCATTTATTCAAAAATACATTTTCATGAGGTGGGCCATTTTCGCTGAGACGGAGCTCCTCCGTTTTTGCATTGTGTAACCATTTATTGTGGGATGTCGAATATGAACTTTGAATTAAGGTTTAAAGGGAATCGCATTACTTAACCGTTAAGGGATATAAAAAAAGACACTAACACTTGAACAGTTCATATACACCTTTTCTTTTCATAAAGACGTATTTTTGTGTTTTAAATAGTCTATTATTACAATTATTGTTTTAAATACCTAGATACTTGTTAACTATAAAAATGGCCAAAGCAGGAAATGTTTGTCAATACTTTCAATGTGGTGTTTCAAAACGAGTGGAACCCAATCTAAAAATGTATGGATTTCCTTTTAAGGATGAAAACCTGTGCCGCGTTTGGGTTAATAATGCTGGTTAGTCCTTCTTGGTTCATTGATAGTATGAACTATTACCAATTAATGCTGCTATGAAGTTCGCCGTGAAAAATTGGTGGTTCGAAAATGAACGAATGGTATCTAATCCTTAATTCAAACGAATTGTTGTGTCGCAACTACTCTACGTGGTGAGATATACGAGAATCGAATGTTATATTATTGAAAATACTATACGCAGTTTAAGTAAACGGCATCAAAAATTCGCTATGTGTAATGTGTGTATCAATTTCGTTTGCAGAACCGAAGATAACTTTGTCATTTGTTAATGTTTGTTGAGGTTGAGGTTTTCAGGTTTCACTTTCTCATTACTGGGTGACTTATTTCCTACTTTTAAATGTTGCACATATAAAAGCTTGCCGACATTGTTCTTAAATGTCATCGATTTCGATGCAAACAATCTAATTTTGAGCTTTGCTGGTTTGTGATACCTACATTCAATTTAGAAGAAGGGTATATTAATCGCCGGAGGTTTTCCGAAATCATTTCGGTATACTATGATGAAGTTGACCGGCTGTGATTTTCTGGAACCGGATTTTCCAGAAACGGGAGAGATACCTTGAATCATCCAAACAAGTTTTGCTACACTGAATTCTGAAGAAGGTAATTCATTTATCTTTGGGGATTTATGCAGAATTTGTTTGGGGCTCTCAGCTCTCATCAAGTTGAATAGGTAGGTACCTTATACATTTTCGAACCCATTTTTGGTGACCAACTTCACGGTGGCCCAATTATATACAATCATCAAATAAATCTTCCCTATAGATAAAAAAGCACGTCTTTACAGGGGCTACACATCTGATTCCACTGTCACCGAATTCATAAAAAAAAAAATCTGTGAAAAACATTTCCGATTGGAAGACTTCACAAAATCTTCCAAAGAAAGGCTCATTAAAGGCGCAGTGGTAGAATCCAAATTAACCGGATAAAATAGTAAATTGGTAAATACATCAATATGAAAGGAACGGTATTTTGTGAATTTTATCACCTTTTTGTGAAATTGATATCGGTTGTTGTAAAATAAGTATTTTCAAATGACTTTGGACACATTTAATTATATTGAGAATCAAATAAACAAATATAGAAAACGAGCTCCTGGGTATGGCTGTAGCATGTGCACAACCAAATTTTAATCCTGATGTTAGTTTTGCTTTTATTTAAAGTGTAATTGTATGACATTTCATTTAATTGCTTCCATAAATATGAAAGTTGGCACTGCGCATGCGCAAAGCCAAATTTTGAAACTGGCGTTAAATTTGCTTTTATTCCAAGTGCCCATGTATCAAATTTCATTTAAATACCTTCATAAATAAAAAGTTTGCAATTCAGTTTATAAATGGTCGAGATGCGAAAAGGGCATTGTGAATGTTGATCGATTAGGCTCAATTTTTGAAATTGCGTTTTATATAGCTAAATCTATATGCATATTGAATTTCATGCAATTCGGTTCATAACTCACAGAGATGTCAAAAGGGGCTTCCTTATTTTTTGGTCTATATGCATATTGAATTTCATGCAATTCGGTTCATAACTCACAGAGATGTCAAAAGGGGCTTCCTTATTTTTTGGGCTACATTGCCAATTCACGAACTCCGATCTACAAATTTGATAAAAGAATCCCTGTACTAAATTTTACTGTCATCGGTCCATTCGTTATCGAGATATCGTGCTAACGGACGAACTAGGGAATGCAATACCGGGATCCCGCGGGATTTGCGAGACTGAGGAATTTATCGACCAAGGGGCGACTCTTGTTTACTTTGTTAATGAAACTCATAACGGAGAAGTTATTTTTTAAATAATTGTTAAACTTTTTTCGTTAAAAATGTACCTACTATGATTTTTGAGGCACTTTAGTTCACCTTTTGTGCTTTACAGGTGAGGTTTTTTTGAGCTCTAAGTTAGGCTGAAGGTAATNTATTGCCTGAGCACAAAGATTACATCTCGAGGCGCTTGCGCCGAGGGGTGTAAGGTGCGAAGGCAATAATAGACTTCTCTACCGTGGTATATACACTATTTTTTTCACTACTAGCACTTGAAATCCTCTAAATTAACATATTATATTGATAAGAGAGTTAACGGTTGGACAGAATTGTTTGTTTCTTAATTTAACATGTCAATCAAGTACGTGAAGTACAAGTCAAACAGGCCGTATTTTGTTCTGTCATTGAGATTTTTCAAAGGGTAATTTCGTTCGAATTTTTTCAAAATGTGATAATTTAGGTATGTAATTTCTCTGGAAATGGCGGATGGTGGCAATTATTCATTTAAGAGAACTTGTCTAAACTTTTATTGAGCAAAATTTTGGGTTGTGTTTTTTAAAAGTGACAGCTTGACAGTTCTCATTATTGACTACTAGTTAATAATGTCCACATTATTAACCACTTTGAACAACTGCCGAGAAAGCCTACTTTACAAGTGGAAAAAAGGTTAATAATCATGCCATCAGACGCTAGTAGTGAAAAAACATTTTTTTTTTCTCTCTTCTGCTATAGGAACGTTGCAGAAATCTTTCTAACTAAGAATGAACTTTTAATTTTAATGTTTGGGTTTGAAACTGTACTAGAAAGTTAATTTGGATTTAACACACTTGGCGGTGAAATCCAAATTTCGCGCAGCATATTTTTACATGGCGTGATATATCTGGAGTATTTTAATCTGTGATATTACTAAAAAGTGGATGCGTTTTGGTGCCACTTACTCCTCATTAACAGGCAGGTATGATATTCAAAGGTGCTTATAAGTAATTAGCATACATAGTACAAGCAGGTGGCCTTGACATCGCAATGGATTTCCCTACTTTTACTATTCTCAACATTTGAGGGTCCTGCACCGATTTTATGTAATAGAATGCCACTGCTTGTATACTAGTAGGCCAATGTCAAACGTGCTTCATCTTTTGAATTTATAGTTACTGACCTTGTGACGTTCCTCTCAGATTTTCGAACAATTAAATTTCATCCCATATCATTGTGTTGAGATCATTGAGAACCATTTTTCTTATTCACTTTGTTTTATCTCCCTTCGTGCGACTTACGCGCGTGTGGATACTTGAAGATTATTGATTAAGCTATTTATTGATGTCACATTTGTATTAATGTTAGATTCGAGAAATCGATAATAAACCAAGGATATTAATGCAGGCAATTTGGTATAAGTTGAAAATCCGTATCACTTCGGAAATCTATGTTCGAGGTATGTATTCTTTACGTATAAGCGCAAATTTTTTACATTATAGTGTATAGTGATTATAGTTGCAAGAGACAAGAGATATTCTTGCTTTGTCAATTCCTGTCTTTATTATTCAATGCTTTGGGCATTGAATACTTTGGGGTAATGTTTAGAAGTAATTCGAGAAGTAAGTTACCTAGAAAACTATCTGTTTACTTTTTCCATAAATCGTCTTGATCGAGAGTAAAATAATAAAACAGATTAGCGCAATAATCGGTGCAAAACATCTATTCATTTGCTATAAACTTAAAAAAAAAATAGTTCGAACATTTTGTAGATAAAGGTCTAAAGTTATAAATTAGTTTTTTGAAAAACAACTTGAGTTTTTTTATGGCGGGTGCTCTTATGGAAATTTACATTGGGTGGAGTGGGTACAGAAGACTCTTAGATCTACATGTCAGAAAAGTGTGCCATTGTGCGTTGTGTGCCAAATGTATCACTCCATCGTAACATATTGAAAGAGAAATACTAAGATTGAACACGATGCCCACGAGTGCCTAAATTGGAAAGTTCGGAATTATTCCGCTAGAAACGTACACGTCGATGAAATGTGACTGTGGCACCCAATTGATATACCGAAAGAGCCACCACATCCTGCTCCACATAACGTCCTGTGGTTTGTTAACACAAAAGAAAGGTATAGTCTAGATATGTGTCGGTTGATGGGGTGAAAACACAGAATGTGAATATCTCTAGAACTAATTGTCGTAAGAAAGTACATAGGAAAGCGGAGGGTGAATACAAAATATATCACTCGGTTCTTGTGCATCTTGTGTGTGTCACGACAAGTCTTTCCTACCTTAAATTGGTGATTTTGATAAATAACACTCACTGACTCACACTCAATTCGGAATGTACGGCCGGGGTCAAAACGACTACAAACTGCTACCTATGGGTTCCAAAACTTTGTCTGCATGCTCGATGTGAAGCATCAGTGGGTTATTTCATGAGTATAGTCCACTTTTGATGAGTGAACAGATTGCGACGAAAAACTATTCCGGTAACAATGTTGCTCGTGACATTCAATAATACATTGTTACATTTAATTCTTTTTGATTCAAACTTTTTTGTATGTAAATGGCGTAATAAAAATTACGAGGCCGATATTTTACTTGAACAAAAGAAAAATGTTGGAAAAACACCCACGCTGTTATTTTACTTACATGGCTTTAATGAAGTTCTTGTCGACCTTATTCTATTGTAAGTGGTTGAATTTAGCACCTTTTTAGGATATTGCCGTGAGACACACAGTTGCTTTGCCCTTGCCTCCTTACACGTGCATCTATACAATTTCCCACATCGATACATCGCGTTGCAATGGCGTCGCCTTATTTTCCTTATTTTTTGTGTAAAAAGGATTTTCAATTAAAACAACTCTCATATTTGAGATTACTATAGGTGTATTCGACGAGGTATTCGAGGGTGTATTTGAATTTTAAAAAATTTGCAAATTTTACCACTTAACGAAGTTTGCCATCATTTTCCTCATCAGACTGGAAGAGTCTTTGTTCTGATACTTACCGGTGAAACCGAGGGTGAAACTGTCAATGGTTTGCCATTGGAAGCACAAGATTCTGAAAGAAAACACCCTTTTGATGAATCATGCACTGCTATCGCTTTGATTTCGCGAAAAGATTTCAATTTGTTTCAGTTTTAACTTTAGCCTCCTTGAATTTAGCATTCTTTGGTTTCAATTTTCAAAACACTTCTGTGACTTGTTACACCAAATGGCACTCGCTACAGGAAGGACACATCCTTACGGTATAAACATGTATTGTTTAAGCAAGCTGTAACATGTATAAATTGTGCACAACTCTTGCAGGGTGGTCTAAATTCGTGGCTCACCATTGGGATCTCCGCAACGGTGCGAGATACAATGTAGATCAAATGGGGGCAAAGTTGACTCTTTTCGTGACCAAGAAAACGTATTTGAACGGAAAACTGAAAATGTAAAATTTAGTTTTTCTAGCTTAGGCGGTCGGACGGTTTGCGCTAGTATCTTCCGAGGCATCTTCTATGGGCATTTCTTTCAGTGGATCTGAATCTGTTATCATAATTTCCATAGCACGCCAGATGTAGAGCCACTTTCTTATGGGTGCCATATTGGATTTTGACGGAATTTGGATAACAGGATTAATGGGAGAGACATTCTCGTTATAGGTAATGCATTTTCCCTTTGTACGTACCTTCTCTCGACACTCCATTTTCGAGAATATTCACACTAGGTAGTAGTAAGTAGTAGTAAAGTAATAGATGTTTTTCGTACAGACTTTCCACGTGTCCTTTATGGGCACCCTCTTCTGACGTAACTGGCTAGTTACAACTAACAGGGGTTGAACACTCTGCGCTCCTAAAATAAAATTTAATTTCTACGGCACTCTTTAAAATTAATTAATTAATCTTTTGCAATGAATTAATTAATAGCACGGCTAGCTCAGTAATAAATAAACTTTTAAACATCCTTACCTTGCGGAATGTTGGTTCGTTAAATATCTCCTCTTATAATCTGAAACTCATAAACTTGATGCTCTCAAATAAATGCTCATATAAGTTAACTTTTTCATTATACAGGGTGGCAATTTGAAAACTTACACCCCCCATGTCTTAGTAAATAAAGGAGATATTTAAAAAAATCAAAATCCGTTTCGGTAATTCGAAGGGGGAATCACAATGACATAGTTGGCGACGTATCCCCTCCAACCCCCTGCGCCCCAGCCACCCTAACTTTTATATCTTAAATAGTGACCCCCCCCCATGTGTGATACGTCGTTGGAAAGCTCTGAAAAAATGTTTTCCAACCATACCAAATAGCATTACATTTAGGTTAGTAATTATTGTGCAAATCAAAAAATAAAGTAATATGATACATTTAATATTATGGGTGCGTTCACCAGAATCAACTGTTTGCAAACCGTTTGCGCTTTTTAATAAGCATATTTACTGAACGCATTGCTAATTGTCAAACTGTTTGCAAGCGGTTGCCATTTTTTTAATCATAATTCAAACTCGCTGAAAATCACAAACATGTTGATCGGGCATGCGCATTTGTCCTAAGCGCGCAATTTGCCTGGAAACCACACGTCAAATTTAATTTGAGTGAAGTTTGTGAAAACCGTTTTGTATTCTTTTTGTACATTTCAATAAAAATATGGCAACCTTTCTACAGTTTAAATACATCCTGCTATACAAGATGAATTGAATTGTCCTATAGAAAATCAAGATGGGAGTATTAAATGCGTATTCACTGGATCCTTGAGTAAATGGTTGTAGTTGGTTATAACTTATAGGTTATAGTGTTGCAAGGCAGAGTTTGATGGCCAGCAATCTACTAGAAGACGAGCAAATCGTTCGTGCCGTATTGGAGCCTTCATTAACCGCATATGAAGGGGTCAGTACAAGTCCAAATGAAATCGAGAGCACTGACTCAGCCAGTATAAGTTATAGGTTATAGAGATACTTGTGTTAAATCATTAGTATACGAATAATGTACCCTAATTAGATTCGAAGAGAAGTTTGGTGTGGAACGATTTCACTACAAAGTTATTACTCGCCGAGTATTTCAAATTTGACATTCGAGATCCAAAAAGGAAAAAAAAATATTTGGTCAGAAATATATGACGTGTTTCAAGAAAAAGGGCATGATGTGTTACATGAAGACTTGGATCGGAAATTTCCGGATAATTATGAAACCCTTGTCCACGATAAAAAGAAAACTGGGCGTGGGAGGCTGAAGTAATACTGTTAAAATATCTTCTTTTTTGTCTGGCAACTTTGTCGTGGGCAGTGTACGTTCGCAGTTTCTTGCGTTTTTATGGATTAATAGCACCATTTATTGATAGGAAAAAGCTCTATCAAATGACACAAAAAGTAAAAATGACTTCCATAAGAAAAAACAAAGGTGATGATGGTTAACCGGAGACGAAACGTCAGACTAAAAATTTAAAACTAGCATCTTGTATATGGAAAAAAGTGGTCACAATTATGTGCCGTTTATTTTGAAATATCTTTTTAAATAACTTAGGTAACAAATAAAAACGATTTTGTAAAATGTCATTTTTTTTCTGGATATCTCCGAAAGTAGTCGGAATTTTTTCAGTTTCAAAACGACATTTTGTTAAGTATCAAACTACTCAACTTTGCCAACCTCTATTTCTTACAGTTCCCGAGATCCCCATGGTGGCCCTCGAATTTGAATCAGCCTGTATACATGGAATGCTCCCTTCTTCATTCATAATTAAATTATTCGATTTATCTCTTACAACTTTAAAGAGCATTGTGCAATTTTATTATACATTTTTTGGTCGTGATGTATAGGTAATAGTCATTTACTCCAATTTCACGCATAAACCTATATGCCGATGGTTTAAACAAATATGCATGCCTTACAAACATGTTTGTGATTTTCAGCGGGTTTAAATTGCGATTCAAAAAATGGCGTCCGCTTGCAAACAGTTTAACAACCAGCAACGCGTTCAGTAAACGTACTTATGTAAAAAGCGCAAACGGTTTGCAAACAGTTGGTTCTGACAAACGCACCCCATCGTTCACCAGCGCCTAAACAGTTTGTGTTTGCAGACGTAATCAAAGCGCAAACACGTTTGGTTCTGGTGAACGCACCCAAAGTTTACCCAAAATCGTCATGAAACCTTCATTTTCATGCCTACTTTATGTCAGGGAAATGTTAGTTTCCATGACGGAGGCAGACCAGTCTACTTTTCCTGCCGCCTGTCACTTTACCGGCCGCACCTGTCACATTACCAGCCACACTTGTCACTTTTCCTGCCGCACCTGTCACATTGGTAAATGTCTATAACAATTCCTGTCATCAATGACAGATTGACGAGTTTTGTATTAAATTTTACCCGAAATCGTATTTTAACATAAAATTTCAATTTTCATATAGAACTTTTGATTAATGTTCTATATGAAAATTGAAATTTTATGTTAAAATACGATTTCGGGTAAAATTTAATACAAAACTCGTCAGTAAAATGACATTACTTAACTCGGAAATTAAAGTACTCGGCCCCTGTACTTCAATATTTCCTCGCCAGTAACGTGTCATTTTGCTTACTTTTATGTAAATAACACTATTTCTCGATCTAAAATTTCCGAACGGAACTTGTATCGCTTCGCTTTCACGGTTCAACCACAAATGAATGCTATGCAATGTAAAATTTGCGCCCACAACGGCCACAACTAACGTGATTTCACTCTGAAGGGTCGGCTAAGAATCCGGCTCTCCCACTTAATCTGTTCTACTTTGCCGATTGAAAGTTCTGAAACGGACCCACCGCAAAACCAGTTTACTCTGTTTTTTATGCATGGGTAAGTATAGCCATAGACCAAGGTCTATGGTATAGCGGAGATTGCCCCTCTTATGCTCTGTCGCGATGTTTCTCGAGCCGGCAACACTGTAACGTTTCGACTCCTATCTTGCTTCTTATCTTAAAGCGCATTATTTCTCGAAGCCTAAAGCGACCACCTGTTACAGGTTTCGAGATAATCTTTTTAACCTCACCAATAGATATATGTTGTCCAAGCGCTTCATTTCTGCATTACTTAGTCTGAAAGCTGAAAGCCAAGCCTGATTTTTCATTTGAATGGGCATGTGAATTGCCAAAATTGTTGCATCCGGGGTAGCGAAAATCCACATGCGATTGAAGAAAAATTAACGCATCCAAAAAAATGCAGTGATTGGTGTGTATTGTGGACGGGCAGTGTGATTGGTCCGTATTTTTTGAGGACGAAGCCGGTGTATGTATCGACGTACGCTATCGGGAGATGCAAAACAACTTTTTCTTCCATGAGAGCCTAGATGAAGTCACATGTCATACAGTACATGAAACAGTCGCTTTACTTCAAACCAAATTTCCTGGTTAAAAATTAATGTTATCTCTGATTGTATTCTAATTAAAGGTCTCAACGAAAGGAACCGTTTTCTACCAACTATTGCCCTTCTTTCTTTGGTAACTGGGGGAGCCCGAGGCATTAATCCAATAACAATAAGCGTGTAACAAAACTAATGCGTTCCTCGATTCTTTCATAATTTCTTAATGTGTTAAATTTTTAATCACAAAGTTTATTGATTAGGTACGAGTGGAGAACCAAAAAAGCGTGTCTAACTGGAAATACCTTTTATGCAATATGCATACAATCCATTGTATGTGAGTAGATGAATCAACTCTTACAAACCGTAATTTCCATAAAAACGATCGACTATCGATAGTTTTTATGCTATTGTAACCGAAACGACCCAGTAAAATGTGCAATAAGTATTTGATTATATAATCGCTTTCACTATTCTTGGTTAATGCCAAATTATGTACATAACGTAATATCATAAAATAAGTAGGTTATAACACATCAAAATCAAAACATTTTTTGCCCGTTTCGGTCCGATTATAAAAAGTTTAACCGTTTTTGGTCTACGCTTCGTATATTTACTGCGAGAATTTCTCACACCATTATTAATTTATGAGGTAATTCTTTACACCAACAATGCGAAGTTAATGAATATCAACACAACAATTAACATAGTGCGCTAAGATGCTAGTGAATGGAGGTGTCTAGTTGGTGCCGACAAACGGGATAAAAATGAGTGAATTATTGTACAGAAGTTTTTAACAAATGTTTTCCAGTCTACCTTTTGTGTAAGAGAATGTTACTGAAGCATACCTCGTACTCTGTTGCCCTTCGGCTGTGAAATGTAAGTGTTACAGTTACTGTTGACATGCTGATTCTAAAAAAAATTATACGCAAAGTCAATGATGTTCAAGTTAAGGTTTTAAAATAGTGAAAAGGCCAAAGTCGTACGGTATTTTGTAATATGGCGACGATTTTTTTTTATAGTAATCAGTGTCCTTATAGGTTAATGTTAATGTTCATTTCTCATGTTTACCAAATGTCAGGGAAGCGGTTGCTTCTTTCTTACAAATCAAAAACATATCAAGATCTACCAAAATCTATGCAAAATCTGTGCACGATCTAGATGTGTTTTTGATTTGTTTCCGTTTCCGTGGCATTTGGTAAAAATGCAATATCGCGATGGACGATGGACGCCTTTTTCTGAACGTGCATGTATAGGTATTTTTTTTTTCACCAAAACGCATGACCAAAAACCATGCATGAGATGCGTATGGATTGTTTCGGCAACACTCAAAATAGTAGGTAAACTTTAAATATCAAACTGGTTACAATTCGCGTCTGGAAAGATAGTTAATTGACTATTTCTTAACCAACGGTCATTAAAACTTTTTACAAACTGATGTGCCGCGAATTTAGTTTTGTTCGTGTTTTGACTGTCTCTGTACTTCTGCTTTTTGCAAGAACGGAACATAATTCATCTTTTGCACACGAAAATTGTTGCTGGTTCAACAATGGCGAATCAGGAATGGTACGTATTTATGTACAGTACTTTAATTATTCGTTGTTAAATGGAGTATTTTTCACAATAATAATGACGAAATGAAATATTATGTCTATTAACAAAAAATAAAAGTAATGTGGACATGAAAATTATTTCTACGTCACTGGCTTCGAGGTGGAAATGTACCATATTTCCCAACAATGAAAGTAATTGACATGTAGACCGTGGCCTGCACTAAGAAAACAATAACAACGTTCAATTCCAGACCAGAATAGGCTGAAGTGGATGATTTTCATTAACTTCGTTAACAAACCGCTACTATAATCAAGTTGGCTTCACCCACTTTGAATTTTTACCACCCCCACGTTACGTAAGGAAGTTATTGCGTTGGGTTAAAAAATAACCCCCCACTTTTTTTACGGAAATACACATTTTGAAGCACCAGGAATAAGAATCAAACAAAATCTCAATTATATCGGTCTGCCGACTGTAGGTATCAGTTCACATGATCTCGCTGGCCATTCTTGGGTACCACGCAGTAAGAGATGTGTTGTGCAAACTTTTCCACTAATATGAACAAGGTTTCGCGGGAAGTGTGAGATATTGCCTCTTCTTCCTGGAGCCAAACGTTTTCATTTTCCATACCTACCATAATGGGCCAAAACCAATTAGAAATAGTGTTTCTGTACCGATCACCATTCACTGTGACTGCTGCTCCGGTGTCATCTTCGAAGAAAAACAGCCCGATTTTCCGCGCTGTCTTGCACCAACAGCGATATTTTCTGTAGTGGACACAGAACGTTCATAGTTACACTCTCACCGTTTTAATCTCTGCAAGTCGTTGCTCTGTTGTCAAACGGTCCATTGCGGCAAATTCGGAATAAACAATTACCAAGTGCATAATGGTATGGATAAGACCATCGATATATCATAAATGGACTGCGCGTGCCAATGCTAAACACGGATACTGAAGGTGAGAGAGAAGGGAAAACTAAGAGGGCAAGTTGTCTCTTATCGTTACGCATCTGATTGGTTCTTTTAACAGAAGCGATCGCGATCGCATTCAAATTAAATTACATCTATCTCTATCTATCAAGTCGGCCATCTCCCTGGTAGGTGGAGCCTCTTCCGCGTCGTACGGAAGATAGGCCGAGCAGACCACCAAGTGCTTGCTCCGTCCTCTGCCATCTTTCAGCTGAAGTCTTAGAGCCACGAGATCCCTGAAACAAAAATCAGCGATTACATAAGACTCCATTTGTGTATCGACCTCGGTATCGACATAAATGCAAGGTCCTACGGTTCAGTTGGCTACCCTGTTATAATAGAGTCCTCCACCCGACCCAAACCTCTTACTCGTCCCCTGTAAACCCAAGGTTCTTGTATGAGGCACACGCCTGTCTAGTGTCTGTTTTACTGCAAGTTGACGTCCTTACTGTTCCGCTTTGTAAGAAGGTTACCTTGTCCATCACTGATGATCCCCCTTCCTCGGGCGATGCCGCGGTGACAAGCCCTAGTCGGAGCCACACGAGCCGAAAGCTCGCAGACATCTTTCGCGACCTGTGACGTCGCCGGTAGTAATCTCGAGGCCCCTCCTTCGTCGCAACTCGGTCCCGTTGCCCTCCCCGTTACCTAGTGCAGCCGTAGCACTCGCTTTCTTCACAAGCGACGAGCAAGGCCCCTGCGTGCGCTTGGAAGTTCTACCGCTGGAGTGCCCGATAAAATGTCTCATCGACACCATTATTTGCCGCCCACTCAAAAATAAAGGCAAATAAAAATAAATAAATAAAGTGTTGAATGCATACGAAGAATGTAACAGAAATTCTTCAAAATCCAAAATACCTTTGGCAAACGTATCTCCATATAGGAATAAATTAAAGGACAATATTATAAGACACATTAGAGGGTTATCTTTAACTCCAACTTCATTCTGTGATACAATTTCGGCATCTTCCTCAATAGTGGAACCCCAATCTCTCAAAAATGTGAGGACTGGCCCCATTTGGCCATTAAGGTACGATATTTACCGTCTTCCTACGAACTTCAGTCTGATTCTTCAACTATATCGTCTTCTTTTACGCCACGATAGCATTTCTGCACAATACTTTGTTTATTTGCTCATCGGCAGATCGGGGAGTTGATGGTATCTGTCTGTTTGCCTGTGACTCCGATAACTGGCAAACACATGGATCGATTGCACAGTTGACCTATATGCCACATGTAACAAGTCTACTGTTCCGTTTTACAGGCGGTTTGTTTCGTATACATTGGAGAAATTTAATTGGAAGAAGTGAGGGAGACGATGAAATACTACAGAAAGACGCAGCAATTTTGTGGAAGTAAAAGAAAATGTGCAAGGAGTGCGAGGAACTTGTGGTTCTGGAAAAAAATAGTTGGCAGTTTTGAGAAAATAAAAAGTTCTAATGATGTAGGGTTACTCTCGGGGTTACTTATCTTGTACAGAAATGTGGGTAAATTTAAATCATTACAAAAAAGGGGGAATAAGAGGGAAGTTTGAGGAAATCTGTACTGAGAAACTTTCGACAATAAAGGGAGAAGCCTATAAAGAAATGTAAAAAAAAGGTATATACCATATGTAATAAGCCTATTGAAAATGGGTTAAATTGACCCCGTAGGGTCACACCACTTTGCCGCTTTTTCCTCTTTTATTCTAATTATTTTTTCTGGTCTTCACTTAATTCGGTCTAGCAACACTTGGAACTTCTAAAGGGAAAGTTTTCATATGGATGGCAGTGCTAACTTTTACGTCAAGGTAGCATTACACGACAAATTAGCAACAATTAATACAATTATTGAAATTTTGTGGCCATCCTACTTTGACCGCAGTTATTAATAACGTTCCTGTAACCATCAAATCAAAGCAAATATGCCAAAGAAATCCTTTTTAGATGAGTGTTTGTTTAGTTAAAGGTCTTTGTTCTAACCTCGGTTTTAACTATCGATGTAATTTCTTCACCATTTTATGCGCGTGAGGTTTTCATTGAAAGAAATTGTTTTTAGGTCTAGCATGTTAGTCGATTTCAGCTGAACGCTTGCCATATTTCGCACATTTCGCAAAATTAAATCTAATTTCGTATTGTAACGTGATTTATAAATTCGGGTTCGATTTATATCAATATTTATTAAACAAAACTAAAACACTATAAAAACCGTACAATTTATATCGATTATTATATCACACACACTTCGCAATTTATATTTCCGTGCTCGATCTCGTTCGATAGTAGACTGCCGCGATGTTCGGCCGCAACCATTTATACACGCAAGCAATGTAAGTCCCGAATATTCTAGAATACGCGTAGAAAATTCCAGAGCGCTAAAGGCGACGTCACGTCTGGAGCATTTCCGTTACACTGCCCCCTTCTTAATTCTGGACGTCTCGTTCAGAAACTGCGTTAGTATTACTTTTTAATGCCTCGTGTCGGAATCTGCAGTCAGAGCCTGCTCGACAAACACCTTTCTTGAAAAAGTAACAGTCCACAGTTTTGCGGAGGGTCGTCCCCTGTGGGTTGAAGCAGCATACTGTAATTCGAACGCTAGTGTTTCTAAAAATCACTTCGATCATGGTTCGCACTATCTTCCAGTCCAACCCATCTAAACCACATCCAATCTTCGGGATCGCCAAGCTATTTATGTCATAGTATGCCATGAGTTTCTTTAAGTTTTTTTAAAGCAGACCAGAGGTTTTCATAGGTGGGTTTGCCTTCTGACGTTTTCTTTGAAACCAAGTAGAACAAAGAGCGTTGACTATCTTCCAAGCGCAGTACTTTACCCACTCGTGGTCTTTGCTTTATCAACTCGTCTATTCTTCCAAATCTTTTCCGGAATACGGAAGCTATACCTCTACCCATGCGAAGGTCTTCGGCGACACAATGGGCGATGGAAACGTTAACCGGAAGCTCAAAAATATTTTGACAAATTTCCTGAGTAACGCCAAATCGAGCTTTCTTCCGCTGGGCGTAATTTGACATAAAATCGTTAAAGTTTGGCTCGATCCCAAAGCTGCGTTCCTCTTCTCGAATACCTCTAACTTCTTCGTTGTTGTTGGATCCGGCATATCGTGCGAGTCGATTAATGTGGACAACTTTCGGTTTCCGGTGGTTCATTCTGATACGATATATCACGTCATTTATTTTCTTGATCACCTCATACGGACCTTCCCATTGTCTTTGTAGCTTGGGAGAAAGACCCCTTCGTCTCTGTGGATTGTGCAGCCATACCAGATCTCCAGCTTCAAAAGTTTCATTGACCGAGCGGAGGTTGTATTGATTTTTCATGCGATCGCTGGCAATCTGAATATGACTTCTAGCCAAGTCGTGAATATCGTTCATCTTCGCCTTTAGTTGGTCAACATAATTTTCACCTGCGACATATTCTTCATGGGGTTTACGCCCAAACTCGAGGTCACATGGAAGGCGTAGTTCACGACCCAACATAAGGCAGGCAGGAGTCTGACCCGTGGTCTCGTTGACGGCTGATCGATATGCCATAAGGAACAGGTGGAGGTACTGGTCCCAATTTTTCTGATGTTCTGCCACGACTTTTGAAAGATATTTACCCATCGTTCGATTCATTCTCTCCACCATTCCATCTGACTGAGGATGCAAAGGTGTTGTTCTGGTTTTATTGGCTCCTACCAATCGACAAACATCTTGGAACAAAGCCGATTCAAAGTTCCTTCCTTGGTCTGAATGGATTTCTATAGGAACACCAAAACGTGTAAAGAACTCCTTTACCAACACTTCTGCAACTGTTGCTGCCTCTTGGTTTGGAATGGCGTAAGCTTCAGTCCACTTTGTGAAATAATCCATAGCGACTAGGATATATTTTTTTCCGCCATCTGTCTCGGGAAACGGTCCTGCGATATCGATAGCAACTCGTTCCATCGGACTACCAACGTTATACTGCCTCATGGGTGCCTTCTTCTTGGAAACTGTTCCGTTTCCAGTAGCACATAACTCACATTTTTGACACCATCGCCGGACATCTTCTTTACGGTTGACCCAATAGAATCGCTCACGTACCCTTTGCAACGTTTTCGTAATACCAAAGTGTTCTCCGGAAGCGCCGTCATGCAATTTTCGCAATACTTCCGACACTTTGCTTCTAGGTACTACTAATTGCAGCGTCGATTCGGTGCCATCTTCACTTTCAAGGGTCCTATACAACAGGTTGTTTTTCAGAGTCAGGCTATTCCATTGGCCCCAATAACTCTTTACTTCAGGACTTGTGGCACTAATGTCTTGCCAGTCTGGTCTTTGTCCGTGGCGTATCCAATTCAGAACAGTTTTTATACTTGGGTCGTTTTCTTGGGCCGTTTTGATTTCGCTTGGCTTCCATTCCTCACTCTCTACAATTGTTCGTCGCAGATGGCCAATCTTGTCTTCTATTTTAGAACAATGTGTGCAGTTGTCTTTGCACGGTCTTCTTGACAAAGCGTCTGCATTATTGTGAACTTTTCCAGCCCTGTGTTCAATGTCGTAGTCATATTCCTGAAGACGTTCTAACCATCTTGCCACCTGTCCTTCTGGGTTTCGGAACTGCAAGAGCCACTTTAGCGCTGCATGATCTGTCCTTATCAGGAACTTGCGGCCGTAAAGGTACTTATGGAAATGTTCGCATGCCTTTACCACACCCAGGAGCTCTCGCCTAGTCACACAATAATTCCTCTCGGGTTTCGACAGTACTTTGCTGAAATAGGCAATGACTCTTTCCTGTCCGTCTTGCAATTGAGAGAGAACAGCTCCAATGGCGCTGTTACTGGCATCGGTATCTAGTACAAACTTTCCTTCATTTCTGGGGTAGCCATAGTAGGGGAGCTAGCACGAAATCCACTGAACGAGAATGATCAAAATTTTAACCGATGGAGTTCCATTTTGCGCTATCAGAGTATGCTAAAATCGATCGTCTGCCGCCTCAGGTCATACGACTTAAGGCGCTGCGGGTACTTCTTGCGGTACCAATTCTGAAAGGTTGTTTTTCGAGAAAATAAGTTATACACCAAATGAAAACGTTGATAATAGCTCTTAAAAAAATAGTGAAAAAAATCGCGCACATTTGATAGCTCCGTAAAAAAACAATTCTTAGTCGGTTTTTTACGAACTTTCTACGGATATAACTAGGTTACGGTTGGATGAATGAAGCTGATTTTTTTTACAGACTGATGATAGGTACTACTAATGACTTATCGGTGTTCCGTTTTTAAATTTTTTCTCTGATTATAAGATTATCTGATTATCTTAACATTATAAGATATCTTATAATTAGAGAAAAAATTTAAAAAAGAAACACTTTCATAGTGATAGAATATGTGAAAAATAAAGGGTACCGCTCACTAGCTAGAGCGAAGCGGCGCGGCGACTGGATTATAATGAAGAAGTCGATGCTTTAATAAGCAACGAAATCGCCCTTGTTGTTTTGTGGAGATTATTGTAATGGCTTTCTGGAGTGTTTGGTTCCACATTATGTAAAGAATAAGTATTTCCCCAAAGTGTAAGGAACTACATTTATTAATAAATGTGTCACACACCCAATATTAATCGATGTATAATTGCTGCATAAGACCATCGACATTTGATTGATTCCATATACCTATATGCATCGTTAGTACCTACTTCCCGGATACCTTGCGTTCACATTTAGAATGTTGAGGCTGCTGTCACATATCTAACAACATTTTTGTAACGTTATCCATTCATCTTCCATTCTTTAAACTTACCGACTGCACATTAATTGAATGGTAACCATTTCGGTTTATATATAAATATTCAGGATGCTCCGGGTCCTTAATTTTCGGAGGAAAAATGGCCACATGTGTGCAGTCTATGCACCCTATAGTTCCCGGAAAACCAAATTGCGTAAAAAATTTAAAATCTTGAATGGCCAAAACGTTTATCAATTCTTCTATTTTCGATAAATTTTTTTAAATTGACTATCACCTGGTCACTATACTTTATATTCAAATCAAAACGCATTCGAATATCAAATTACGCCAGCTATCTACCGCTCGCAAAAAAGCGAAGGACATTTTAAGAGCGAAAACAAACAAACAAACTACTATTCGTATTGTTCCGTATACGTTTACCATTTGCCAGCGCTCAAAATTGCCCCCCAGAATGTATGATATTTACTTCCAAAAGATTATCCCAATCGAGCAGTCATCGATACAAAGCCACCGACCGGCCCCATATTAGAAAGTAAGCTTGAGAGCTTGAAAATACAAGAATACAACAATACTGCAAACTAAAAAAAGATTATCAAACAATTTCTAGACAGACATTTTTAAAATATTTTTGAGAACACATTTTTTGTTAAAATAGTTTACTTTTTTATGGATTTCGTTTTAATGAAAGACCTCAATTTACAATTGATGCAAAATGAAGAAGAAAGTCTTCTAATAAACCAACAGGGGCTAGGACAAAGGAAATTTTGAATTGGTTAATTATTTGTTTCAGTAGATTAGCAATGAAACTTGTGTGGAAAAGTGGGGAAGGTAACATCTTCTCTACATAACATGGCATGACATTTTCAATGCCCTAGATACGTTATAACGGTCTCTATAATGCGTAATACATTATTACCATAATTAAACCTTACAATTGTAATTGTTTAAACAGTGCATTGCATGTAAGACTCGAGACATTACAAAAGATGTTTAGCACTACATCTTTTGTTGTTATACTGTTTTTTACTTACTGATTTAATGAATTGAATAACGAAAAATGTCCATAGATTTTTATACAATAGGTGGAAAAAAATTCTTCTTGCACATTGTAGAAGGCCATTAGTTAGTATATGATAATTGTTTAATTTAACATTTATGCTGTGTCATTTCTGTTTGGATTTATTTTTTTTTTTTTATTATGTTATATATAAACCTTTCTAATTTATTAATAGTTAATAATTATCGTCGTAAATAACTTAACGGTTTGATTCAATTAGACGGGTTGCGAATGTGTCTATAAGCTGACTGTTGACATTGACTAACAAGTAATCTCGAATTCTTCATCGGTTATTAATTCTGCAACATTAAAATTAGTATCTGAATCGGGGTTCACCTGGTGAGAAAGCATGTTTAACGTTATCAATTACAAAGTATTAACTGTTTTTCTTTATTTTCAGGTACGGAACTGCTTAAAAATTGGGGAAGTAATTAACTGGTAACGTATGATTTTATTTCATTTGCACAACGCAATGGATACATGTTAATCTTATTCGATGAACCTTTTATACTTTTAAATAAACAAATACTTTTTATACAGTCGCCGTCGCGTCACTAATTATTCGTTTTACATTTGTTGCATTACTGATTAGATTGCCTTTTAATGTGTCTGTTCATAAATAGTAACGACTCATTGAGTGCATCCGAAATAAATGTTGAAAAAACGCTCTTAGCATGTGTCCTGAAAATCACTTCTGAATTTCTAATTATACTTTGGACCAAATGAGTCTTGTTTCAGAATAGAATCTCTAGTAAGACCATTTGCTTATTATATGCAGATTGCGGATAGAACAAGACACTATTTGTGCACCGACCACCAAGATCCATTTCTATACTAACCTTGTCTGCACTATTATCTACATTCGACAAGGAAAAGATTAAGCGATATAGATGACCAAAACAAATAAACCGAGGACCGGAAAAGCTTCGTTACGCCCGCCCCCGCAAAATGTTTCGAATATAATTCTTTGTATTCGAATAAACTATTTGAGACGCATGTTCTATGAAAATACTGCAAATTTCTTATGCGTCATTTCATTTCCATTCGCATGTTTGTTCGTGAGGTACTTTATATGACGCAGAGTTACGACTTTTAAAATGAATTAAAAGATCCATTGAAATGGCCGATGTTCTTATTGCGTATGAATCAGAACTGTAATTTTACCTATCATTCGTTTCATTCAATGCGGATATTTGCACTGCACTGAAAGTTTTAACATCGCCAATAGATACGCCTCCTCCTTATGTTCCTCTTTCTCTTTATGAGTACCCCTTCGTTTCCAAGATATTCGCTTCGAAGTTGACTTCACCTATAGCTGTTTCGCCCAGACAATTAATTTTGCCTTTGTGGGTACCAACAGATATTTCTTCCAGACGTCCCAATCGCCCTCCTCCAACAAGCTGTTCTTGAGATACAAGGGGCCAAGGAGGAGGACAATGGTTGATATAAACTAATTCCTTTCGTTGAGACCTTTCATTAGAGAACCATGAAGGATAAAACTCTTTTGATAAGGTGTGAGGAAGAAGGGCGGTACTTTGCAGAAAACAGTTCCTTTTGTTGAGACCTTTAATTAGAAACTCTAGGACCTACAAGTAGTTCAAAAGCGCAGAAGTGGGTCCGGACGGACGGACAGACAGACCGACCGGCGGACGAACAAAACGCAAACATTTTTTTTTATTCTTAAAAATGCGCCAAAAACTACCGTACCATTTGTAAGGTAAGCCCCCTCTATCCACTCGATAATACAAATGCACATATCTTTTTACGAAAATCATAGACATAAATCTTGAGTACCTTCCTCGGTCGCGATTCACCATTGACTGACTACCCCTCTAAATATCCAACACGCTCTATTTCGTCCTTACTGTACAATGCAACAAAAGTGGGATTGACCATATTAATAATTTTTGCGTAGGTACCTACATTCTTGAAATATTTTCAATGGTAATTGTGTAGGATAACTTAGCAGTTTGCAGTCAATACAATAATTGTGTAATCATATCTTTGAAACAGTAAATCCAAATGTGTATTTCATTTCAATGTCAATTTATTTACACAGATGAAGAGGAATTTTTATGAGCTTTTATTTGATGTGTCACACAGGATGTGACGCTATTCAAGACTTTAAAGTCGATTATGAGGGAGACAAAAATGATGACCGGAGGAAAAGAATTGAAAATCACAGTCGAATATGTCCCGCAGGCAGGTCTCAGTGGTCGCATGTTGAGTGTTACAATGACAATGGTAACAGTTATTAGCATCTTGGATATGCTCTATCAGGATTTGCGGGGATTTGTTCTATACAGAATGTATACCACTTTTCATGTTTTCTTCTCGAATATCAGGATTTGAGCATATTCCTGTGCTATACAAACCGCCGAAAACATAAAATGGTAGTGGAGAAAATATCGACCCATTAAGTAACTGATAACAAAAAAAACCAAAGATTTCCACCAATCGCATGGTAGAGGAAAAGAAATACGATTAGGAAAAGTGCAAGGGCGGTATACATTTGTAAAAACATTAGTTGCAAATGTCAATACGGTCGTTTAGTACTAGGAGGCAAATAAAAAAAATTATGTAGCTTTTACGCACCTACCCACAACCCCACAGTTCGACTTCTGCTAATGTGTGGAGACCATAAAACTTGGGCTGGGAAGCTTACGTTGTAGTTGAGCTTTTACGAAATTTAATTAAAAGCGTCCTGTTTGATTTCAAATTTTCGTAACAAAGATAATAACAATAGCTAGATTCAATTATTGTAACCACCAAAACCGCAGATTTCTTGGATTTTTCCAATGTCCCATTGAGGTAGACTCGTGCCTCTACACTTATTCCCCTGATATGGTGAACAATTATGTGCATGGATTCACGAATTTAATAATTTTAAATAATAATTCCTATGGTTGAAGAAAATAGATCCTATTTTCAGTATATAATATTCTTCAGCAAAAAATATAAGATGATTAATTTTGTAGGTAAACTTGATTAATGTTATTGTACTTCTGATGTTCAACACTCCTCTCCGTAAAACGAGTAATATTTGTTCATTTTCCTGTAAGCTGGTAGGATCCGGAATTTGCTGATACATACTTTAATAAGGTTGCCAAAACTTCAGATCACTTTTCAGTGAAAAGTAGTTTTGGGAAGAACAAATTGTACGCAAATCTTACTTTTCTTGTTTAGGCAAATGCGTTTGTCAACATTCGAAATACAATATCCAGTCCTTTATTTTTCGGGTTAATTTTTATACGGATATAGGCAACCCATTCTACTGCCACGCCACACGTGTATACTACTATAACTCCAGCAAGATAAACGATCTAATGTGGTTGAATAATTATCCTTCAAGCAATTGTATTGATTAAGAAAACAATTGATTAAGTAATCTCAACACGTTATACTTACCTGTTGAAAATGCAATGAACGTGATACGATTTTAATGAATATTAATACCACGTCAAGTTCAGTAAAACGATACTCTTCATAGAACCCTGGGATGTCCTAAGGTTATGGTTCGACCTCCATAAGCTGTACATGAGAAGTTACGCATATTATCCATGCTAATATCCTATTGCAATAAATTTTCGTTCCACAAAGTAGGTAGTAATTTGTCTTTATTTCGCTTCTGGTAATGTGCAAATGATGTAGGAAGAAATTACTGACCTTCCCTACTAGCGAGATTATCAAGATTCGACTTTCGAGTGTAACGTTATTTTTTTGAGGGTCAGCTAGAGAGGTTACGCCAGATCTAAAACCAGGGGCCAATTTTTTGACAGAACTGCTGCCTAGATCAAACTAAATATTTTTAAAAACACAAAAAAAGGAAGCTAAAAATGAAATAATTTGGGTATCCCAGTGTTTTCCGGGTGTACAATGCATTTAAATACATATTATGAATAAGATAGTAATTAAATGATTTTTATTTGCATTTGATGATTTACGTTGGCGACCGCTATTAATTCGTTTTTTTACGATTATGATAGCTCGTAAAATCAGTGCACACCCGTACTATTAATCTGATGTATTTACCTGTCAAGGTTATTGATGCTATATTAATTATAAAACCAAAGACGTCTTGCCTTCGGTGAGAGTGCAATGCAATTGTGATTTTAGAGTTATGAACAAATGATACATGAGAATGGCTTTTCTCTGTTTTGCGTTTATAATGACAGTATTCCGATATCAAAAATAGTGCTGGAATGAGTTTCATTCCAACACTATTTTTGGTAACTATTTTCCACAACTGACAGATTTTTCAGAACATTTGGTATTCAGTGGTTGGCATGCTCGTCTAAATCATCCAGGCTAATCATATACGCGAATGTTCAATTCAAAGTTCTGCCTGGATGATTTAGACGTTAATACTTATCTCAACGGTTTAGTAAAATGTGGACTAATTTCACTTATTGTTATAACATTATGTTACAGTTATCAACGATACGGGTAATTGAAATCATTAGGTATTGAAAATTCAGTGTAGGTACTTAGAGAAATCCACATTTAATACAAATGAGGTTTTACAACCTAACAAAATTACAAAACTAATCTTTGCCACTAAATGTACAATTATTATAAACTTTTAGAATAATTGTGGAATTATTGCCTGGTAGCAAATTATGAACAGTCTCTTCTGCTAACTGTCGAAGCTCTGGAGGAGTGGAAGGAAGAATTTCTTCGCACATTATTCACTATTTATTGAAAAAACTAAAATATACTGCACAAATTCGTATTTGACGCGCTTGTTAAATTGAATTTTTTCAAAATGTAACGTAGCCAACTTAATTTCTTTATTGAAAAATTTTTGGTGTTGCCAACTTAATTTCTTTATTGAAATATTTATTACAGAAAATGTCAGAATTGTTAATTTTTTTAATACAATTCAAATGCTCAACAGAGAAAATAGTATATAGCATATGTTGCAGAAGGCCTTTCTAGCACTCGTTCGTTCGAACCTTCGCCGCTACGCGGCTCAGGTTCGAAACTTGAACTCGTGCTAGAATATAGTGCCTTCTGCAACTTATGCTTTAATATACTATTCTGGGTTCTGGCTGAGATTTTCCCACACTATTATGTCAGTCAGATCATTGATCATGAACGCCAGGACCAATGGGAATCCTTAAAATAGTACACTTTGTAACTTACTTTTTGTTGTGCAGTCCCATTAATGTTTGCAGTGCCTTATGGCTAGCTTATATCAAGAAAACACTAATTACAGAGAAATTAAAACTTCTATTCGTGTTAGTGTTACCGTTCTACCCTTATTTGAACTACCAACGAAGGGACTGCGTGTTGTAGTGCCTTAAGCTTACAGTAGCCGATAGTTTCTGAGATACCGTGGCCTTCATGTTAGTACGCAATGCTAGCTTTCATACCCTTATTACAACACACCCCTCTCACATTCGGAGAAAATATTTATAACCCACGGTATAAAATAAAGAGGGGTGTAGGAAGTAGGTACTCGATAAATTGTGAAGCAAAGTCGTGGTCGGTCTCGATGAAATGTAACTTGCCACTTCCACTAGTGGCGTTTTCTTATAAAAAACGTGATCGCGCTCGATCATTTCTTTGAAAACGCATAGCAAACCGGAATAGAGGAAAACATTGTAGAGGACTAAATATCCTATGGCGACATATGCCTATCTTGAATCGTTTATGAGTAATGAACATTTAAATGAGTGGGTGTATTTCCGTGTTGACGTCCGCAATACCTTCGAATGCTTATAATTCGTAAACAGTGTAAGATAATTCACTCAAACCGTGTATTGAAATCGATCACGGAAGACATACACATATTTACATTATTCATAAACGGTTGAAGTATCAACTTCCGAAAATTTCCATAGCTGATTAGCACCTGAGCTAAATCTTGGATACGAAAAGAAATTAAAATCTGACATGAACACTCTATCCGTGTCGCATAATGGGTTTGAATAAACACACAATTAATTGATTGACAATGACAAAAAATTATTCCGCAATATATTATGTAAATGAAAATTAAAACAAAATTCCTGGAAATAAGAGATGCTTACAACGCTTGTTTGGACATAGTAGGTGTTTTCTTTCGGCTACTTCGCAATCATAATTTCGAGATCGTGATTCGTAGGATCACGTTTTACGAAAGAACGCGCGAATTTAAATCAAAGTATGGTTAAGTTTTGCGTAGTACACATTTGCATTCGAATTACGTATTTTTTGTTTGGATTATGAAAATAATTTAAATATAAGTGGAAGTACTTGCACGATTACGCTCCTCTTCAGTTACAAATATTGACTAACCTACCATTTGAGCAAAAATATCCTTGCATTTATAGGTTAGGAATTGGTGATCATAAAACTTTTATGTTCAGTTTGTTCACGATTTTAGCAATCATGATTATAAGATCACATTTCGAAAAAACGTGATTTGACAATCCAAAGGCGTTTGGATCACCGAAAGAAAGCGCCTAGTACCCCGCACGCAGACGGGCGATAATTACTGTACTGTACTCAAACACAAATGGATTCAATTACTCGATTTATCGAATTAGCTTCATAAACATAATGAAACAAATTCTCGGCGACTGCTCTGACTGTAGAAACTTTTCACTTTCACTAACTTTTTCTGTATACGGACAGCGTTAAAAAAACTTTCAGCAAATTTTTAACACTTCTCTGGGCGATTCTTTAAATCTTTTATTAAGACTATTTAACTTGTTTTACACACTTTATTTCGAAACTGGCGAACTGCGTTTACAAAACTAAAGGGCCAAACTCCCGTAACTTATTTTTTTATTTATTTTAGAAATTTAGTATATGGCTATGTATAGTTTTTTGACCCTCAGATTGATGCCGTCACTACTAGTGGTAAGAGGTTTAAAATTTTGGGATCTGGGGGCGAGTTTTGATGTTTGATGTACAGGGTGTTTTAAAAAAAAAAGTCAGATATTTTATCCACGTAGGTATAGCACTTGTGAAAAGAATCCAAAAAACATAATAAACATGGGTCCGCAAATTAACTGTTTCAGAGATAGAGTAGATTTTGTATTGCCTTCATCAAATTATATTAAAAACAACGAAACAGTCTTGTTTTGTAATGTAACGTAAAATACTGTATGTGTCTTCCTTTCATTTGCACACAGACTGCACATCTTCATTCAATGGAAGCTCCGAAGCTCGTATTCATTCGAATACAAAAGCATTTAAATTAAGACACAAAATCAACTCTATATCCGAAACACCCTGTGTATAGAAACTATATCAGAAAAAGGCACTGAAATATTTGTCTATCCGATCCCACTTTTGCAGAATATTCGATAGAAGTGTGCATTTATATTCGATGTCCAAGTCTCTCGAAGGTTTGTTTCCTGGTCCACGAGTCACCATTGCGCTGTTATGTTACAATACGTAATCAGAAAAATACCCGAGACATTGCATAATTAATGATTGCTTCCCTTCCTTTGTGTTTTTAATTTCTTATAACCTTTCCGTTTATTGTCCGCATCCTTTGTTTGATTCACTGAATTGTGTAGAACTGAACATCATCACATTACTATTCAAATAGTTTACTAGTATCTGCTCACATTATTGTTAATGTTGCGATTATCCTCGCGATTATCCAATTACGGTAATTTACTGAATGGTTCAGTAGCTGACATAAAATACGTGGTATGGTTAAAGAAGTTGCAATTTGCAAAAGTAGACATGGAATAACAAACATAACCAATTATTTTCTATTCTGATAAATTGGTTGCCGTAGTTATTATTTAGGTATACAACCAAGTGAATTGTGTAATTGTAAAACATTTTGGGTAGATATAACAAATTTTCTTTTTTTCTAATTACTAGTAGAAGGAAACGGGAATGAAAAAGCCTTGAGCTTCGACATTAATGTTAAAGATCGCAATTATTAAATTTCCTTCTTGGGGTTTGGCATAAATATTATACGTATTTTTCAACAAGAAATCAATTAAATTTTCAAGGTAGATGTTTGATGAAAAACTAGATTTTATAGTTTTTTCATGGGCTATCTATAAACATATAATATATGGGTATAATTAAAGGTAGGAAAGAGTAAAGGTAATCATGAACGAAAGAAAAATATAAATAATATATAGTCACTTAATTATATTTACCTGAGTAACAACACACTAGCGAAATAATGCTTCGTACAGGGTGGTAAGTATGTAAAAACATTGGGCAATAGGGTGGAGCATAGTAAACATTTTTCCAAAATTAGTTTTCGAGAATTTGACAACATGGACAACAAAAATTGTAACTTTCACATCTATCTACCACAAGTCACCAAATACAGCGGTTGATGTATCCTTCACTTTATGGTCGTGTGTCATGTTTACAAAACTGTCTACATGCCGTCACAGATTTTGATACCGTTAAGGCCAAATTACGGTTTGGCCTGGATGTTGTCACTTCACTCAACGAAACCAAGTGTATTCTATGTCAAAAAAGCCGTTAAATCAAAAAATCATAGTCCCCCTGACCGGAAACGTTTGTTGTTATAATAACACGAGAAAATGTCCTTTTTTGCATTTGACTTCGAACTATTGCTCTAAGAGAAAAAATAAAAAGAAATGAATTTGTTTATAATCGAATTTTCTATAAGATACCGGAATGTTCACTTTCAAACATTATTGTCTTTTATGGAAAAAGACAAAAAAGTAATCCGAAAAATTGGAGCTAATTTGAATGGACTAATAATAAGATAGTGGGTTCTGTCCATGGCTCTATCTAATCCTAATCGCTTTTTTTCACGAAATGAGCGTCAGGACCAATGGACCACGAATGAAAATTTCTTAAACTCGAGTGGTTACCGGTACAAAAGTTTAGAAGGCCAAATCCAAATGATCACATCAATATCTGTCATTTAGAGCTACTCATTATCATTACGAAACACAGCTACCTACATGTATTAATCCGTTAAAATCTGTGCATTTGCACGCACCGTTACCCACGGATTCACAACACTCAAAGAATTGTTAAATGCAAAAACACGTAAGTCAAAATTTAAAAAGGTACCATCAGAGTCATTGTTCAGTTAATATCATTAAACGCACTTTGGATGAGCCTTATTACCCACATTAATATTAACACAGGAAACTCGACAGCTTCAAGTACAACGCTATTTAAAAATAAATCTCAATGTCGCTTCGTTCAGATCATAACATACAAGAGACTTTTTATAATTAGAAAATACCTTGCATTACCTACAATCTATTTTGAAGTTTTTTTTTTCACTTAAATCTTGTTTGAAAATGCATTGATAAGGTCACCGATTCCAGGGACGTATTTTAAAAATATGTTTGCACATTCTGGTTCAAACTATTCTTTATTGTTTTTAGATTTGAAAACATTTTCTAGAAAGTCGATGATTTTTGTATAGGAATTGGGATACGAACGTACAAGGTTTCTATGTATGTTATGCGAATTTGACATAGGTATCAACATCTTCATTGCCTTTATCTGTGCTTGTGACGCCAATGGGTTTCGTTTGGTACTGAGATACCCAGACTCGCTCCTCGCCATTAAAATGAGCTGATTCAGTTCGCTACAGTATCTACGAAATATTCTTAGATCTGATCGGTTAAATGAAGTTATTGATGCTGTTTTTCTAATTGACATCTGGACGCCATTGCTATACCAGATCACCAATTCTTCGATGAGCTGGTAGTGCTCGCTGTCGCGATAAAGGTGGCTGGAGGACACCGTGTACGCGATCGGTTCTGTATGGACTAGGGCACTACTGCACAATGAGTGTCGAAGAATAAGATTCTACTCATACACATAATAATATGATTCACGAGAACCTTTTTCCGCTATAACTGTGGAATGTATAAGGAGCTCATCTGTAGAACTCCGGGCCAATTTTAAACGAAAAAGTGAAACTCTCTACTCATTTTTTCTTAACTATGAACTGCGCTTTAACTTACCATCGACGCCCCTTCTTGAGACATCCGCACTTGAAGGTCAAAACTTACATGAATAATATACATTGAATTTATGATAATACCATCGTATTTATAAACGAAAAACGATAATACCTAAACATGCTACCTTCGACGATAATTACTTTTTTGATAATTAATAGTTATTTTGAAGGACGTAATTGCTTGTCATTCTTTTAAATATTGAATTTCTTCAAGGTGTATTAACGTGCCAATGTTGATAATAGAAATAATAGAAAACGTGTCGTGTATTTAATAATACTAGTATCCGCTAGTGTGGCTAGCACTAGGCTCCTTACTAGTTACTTAGCCACTTATTACTCCAAGTATACATTTTTAGAGGCTGGACCCCACGGAAGAAAAAATGACAAATATGGTCAGGTAGGATCGGGAATTGAACCGGGTTCTCAGGTTCGTAGTTAACTGTCCTAACCACTAGACCATATCGTCTGTTGAACTTCTATTTTCCACAAAAAATTCCTTTCACTCTACAAATTGTAATGCGTAGTTGCAATATTTAAACTGATTTATCAAAATATGGGCTGCACCCAGGCTGCACCCACTAGCTCAATCGAACGGAAACTATTTGAATTTACCTTATGACTATCCTGGGTATCGAAACTAATTTCTCCTCCTCCTTGACACAGAACAGCCGATTCCATTCGCCCTCCCTTAACATAGAAAATTACTAATCGATAATGAAAACTTGAAAAATTGAATCTTAAATTGTTAATGATTGCAGTTCCTCCACAGGCCAAGATACCAACCACCTTTCCATAAATTTAGGATTACTTAATGTAGCTGTATGTACATGAATTTACATTACGTTCCGCCCAAATTGAAGAGACTTCCGTACTGGATGCACATGGCTTTAGCTTTCCTGATGTGAAGGTGTGCTGTTGATATTAGGGTAAATTCTGTAACCTATGCGCGGTTTTAAACACCTAATGCAGTCGTGGAATATGAAATTCCTATTTTTAGTTTGCGCGATCGTAAAATGGAATTAATTTGTCGTCGCTCAAGTTTCCTATAGAGAACCACACATATAACGCTAGCACAAAACAATGCACCGACTCGACAACAATGCGCTTGGTTTGCAATCAAAATGAAAACTTTCTCAAAAGGTCCGTACCTACTCTGTAGCGAGTGATGCTCGATTCCGCACTTACACTTTTTACGCTAACCGCGCTTCTTCCGTAAGTGCAATGCTAGCGAACCGCAGTCTTGATGACCTACACGTTGTGATGCGCGTCGATCCTCCTTTTTCTTTTCACAGGATCGAAAACACAGAGCTTGAATATAGCGGACAAGTATCTGATCATTACCCTTGCACATTTTGAACGCACACTTATTTTTAGTAAAACATAGTTGCCGGATTCCACATCCTCAAATATGTATGTTATATCCATGGTGTATATAGTCTATTCTACACCATGGTTATATCTGAAAAATCAAAATAATCCGATGTTAAAGAAGTGCACACCAGGAAAGATTGTAGGCAGACAAAACGTAACCAATAAAATTAGTGCCCAGCAATTCATTTTAAATAGGAAAATTATTTACTGAATTTCTAACACTATTTACTATGCCATACAGCATATGTCGAGGCATGAAAACGACATAAACACACATAGTGAATCAACCTTCTGATAGTGCACCTGTGCACAAATGGTTGAGATTAAAGAAACTTGTATACTAAAACTTTCGCGGAATGTAAAGCTTTACAACCTAAAAACAGTTTTAAGCATACAAGGTGTTCCATAAACGTCGTGTGTATGTCGACACCCTTTATATTTCTGTTTTATTTGATACTCCTTGGTAATAGAATTCTTTTTGTAATCATTTTTTCGTAATGTTAACCGTTTTTCGTATGTTTTATTTAGAAAGTGACATGTATAGAGTCTTCGAAGTTATTGCATTTAAAAGAGAAGGTATCTAGCTACCACAGTATTTCTCACAATGCCCACATAGTCATTACGAGCCTTATTCAGAGATTCATGGGATATTTCTTTATAACAGGTGATCAAAAAAAGCTTTGACATCGAGTCGCCTTTGCAAGTTAAACATGATTTCCCGTGTAATCAAAAATTCCAAAGGTGACGCGATAGCAACTCTTTTTTGATTGCATAGTACCTACTTGAATTTATTAGTTCAAAATTCTTCCTTCTTCCATGCGGATCGTAGCTGGATGCATCCACATTGCACTGGTCGCGTTGCCACGTTGTATGGCAATACTTATTCTTTGTCGTAGGTAGGTAAGTAGTAGCTCGAGGTTCCCCAGTAATATTCGTTATGCGTTTTCCCAGACATTCCACAAAATTACGGGATTCAGCCCAGGGTTTGAAAAAACCCGGTTTTTTAAAAAACCCCAATCCACTGGGTCCAAGTGGGTTTTTTCGGGTAAAAGTGGATAATAGTACTTTTTCGATCCGAATTAAACAATTCGACAATATGAAAAAAAGGCGCCGCAATATTGTGGTTGTGTTGTGGCGGTTCACTTTTACATTTTACTATGGGTAAGAATACGAATACAAGTTTTGAACTGTTTTGAATTGTTAACTAATACTAAACGAACTCAAATGGAAGTATCTATGTTTTATTTTTGTATTTAAAAAATTAAATGTATAATTTGAAATATATTTTTGCCATAAACAAACCAGCCCAAGTCAAAAAACTTGTTAATTATTTCAAAATGAAAAAACCCACTAATGAAAAACCCAGTGGGTCTTTTCAGGTGGGTCCAACCCGAAAAAACTTAGTGGGTTTTTTGGGGTTGGGTCCATTAAGGCGAACCCTGCAGTTCAGCCACATCAAGCTCCAAATGTCTCTACTGCGCGAAAGGTATAAAATATGGTTTTGTTCTCAATACGAAATAGTTATTTGTACAACAAGTGATACTTCGCCCTCATTAATCAAACTGCAAATTCATGAAAAAATGACACTTTCAACACGTGTTGTACACGAAATTTTTTTGCATAGTGATCCTTAAGAACCCGCAATTGAATAATTTTATTGACATTCGCAATTTACTGTCACTCAAAAATGGATGTTATTGTTCACAGACAGGACTAAATTCCATGGAAACGCATAGTAAAAATCGTGAAAAAAAGTACCACTTTCCATACGATTTTTCACTTATAATTTATTGCACAAGAGGTTTGTATTTTACCGAGTAAATTTGGGTTGTTAAGGTAATGAAAATCTGTTGCCTAGCAATTAGACGAGAAAAACTGTCAACTAATACAAATGCGATTGAATTTGAATTGTAACAAGCCCAATTTACTCGGTTTAAATACAAACCTCGAGTGTAATTCGGCAGCACAATTTAACGAACAAGAAATTCACCAAACTAATCAATTATTGACAAACGTCAAACTAGTCATATGGGAAAGGATAATGCGATAATTGGTTCGAAAATGAATAGGTAAGTGAAAAAACCACTAGTGCATTTGTCGCTGGAAAAGTTGCAGCTAACTTTTGCCGCTGTCAAGGTGACAATTGCACTGCGGCTTATGCGATTTTTTATAAACCTCTCGCCAGGAAAGATTTCCGGTCACAGAACACTTGATCCTGGTCTACAATCTATGTTTTTGTAAAGATGTGAGCGACTTCCGGGATAGTATCATGTCAATGTTGAACAAAAAGACTTTTCGTTCAAGATTGGCACGATCCTATTCCGGAAGTCGCTCGCATCTTAAGAAAAACATAGATTGCAGATCAACACAAGGTGTGCTGTGACCGGCAATCTTTCCTGGCGAGAGTTATACACGAGTTGAATAGAGAGAATTCACATTTTTAGGTTTTGCTACAAATGGGTTTTGCTCATTTCATTAATACATATAGCATTTATCAAAAAATCGAAGAAAAATTATTAACTAATTTAAGAGGAAGTTTCTAATCGCTAACCGCGAGAGGCTAGGAAACGTACTCTGGAGCGAGGCTGCTCACTCTGACGTCAGTAGCGCGCTAGGTAAAATTGCTTATAATAAATGAATGGAAGTATTTGAAAATTAAAATATTGCGATTCAGTAACTGCAAGTAAATGAATAAACAATGGTGCAAGAGATACATGATCGCACCGCTAACAAAAAGATGAAAATTCAATTATTTTCGCGTTAGTTACAGGACGTAACGGTTTAATATTACTCCCCCATTTTACATTATCGATACTACGTAGATAAATGTTAACTATGTGCCGTGGAATAAATTTATATACCGACCTATCGTTTGTTAATAATCTTTTTGTAAATGAAGGGATCGTCTGCTACCCCGTCTACTTACTTACGAAAAACTGGCATTACACTTTACGAACTCTTTTTATAGAAAGGTCATGTACCTAAACCTAATGTTGTTACTTTTAAATTGTACGCACAACGAAGTGCGATTCTTACTTACAAGGGTCGGCGTTGGGTTATTCACTTGGCGTACATCACCAATGAATATGGCCTGCAAGAAACCTTAGTTTCCGAAATGAGAAAGATATGAAACCTGCTAGCGTTTATAGTTAAGCTAACTTAAAAATTACCCATTACAAAATACAACAGCAACGGCACCCGATAAAATATTTTTAACGCGGTTTCAAAAGATAGGTAAGGTGTACAGTTACATGTTGATTATTGTCAGAGGTATAAAAAACTGTGTATTCTATTGCCGAGAAGATCATTTTAGTGTAAATTGTTAGATGACTGAGCACTGAGTAGTAATCGCACACCCACACCATTGGCACATCTATGGGTTGTAAATGATGCACGTCGGCTCTCTGTAATCCCGGTTTAATGTTTATATAACATAAGAATGTGTTGGAAACATCACTCGGTGCTCACAAAACCTATAAACAAAACCGCTATTCCGGATATTAACGTTCCAGGCGCTATACATCTTATTAGATCATTTGGAGGCGGGGCTTGAAGCGCGCTTGTGACGTCATCCAATTAGAAAACGTTTCTGGACCGCGTCACGAAATTCAAACTTCTTTCTCTAATTTTGAGAAAACGTTTGCTTGTTTTGAAAAAATTCTTTCATTTCCATGTTCAGTGATCATTAGTGCACCATATTATATGAAAATTTATAGCACTTACATTTTTTGCATTCTCCCTATTGTCGTTAAAAAAAGTCCGATAATTTCCGGTAAAAAAATAATTTGTCGAACCTTAATATCTCATAATTACCTGTTTGTGATAAGGCATGTTTTGCATTGACCCCTTCAGTTGTCCTTTTGTCCATGGAACGAAGGTCATTTCATCAGGACGTTTAATATTGTCGTCACCTCTTAGGCCTACAGGTTACAACCTGTAGGCCTAAGACGTAGTACACAGTAGAGTATTTTGCCGCTGCAACGTGATCATGTCCCAATTTCTCTGAACTTTGCGTAATGTTTTCCAGAAGTTCAAAGCTTCATAGTAAAAAGGAATATCAACCTTAACTGTTATAGATTTATGTAACATGTCACAAATAAAGTCGTAAACGCTATTTACTGAAACCAAATCTAGATCTAGATCACTTGCTTTCCTCATACCTAAGCCACCAACATTGACAGGTAGGGATGTTAAAATCCATTTTTGCTGATAAATTTGTGTTTAGTAAAGTCTCTAGAGTTGATCTGATTTCCATATCAAAAGAGTGAAGATAATTAGATATTCATTATGCTGTAAGTTTTTATTCTTTTTTAAAAGCCCAACATCTAGTCTGAAAGGTATGTTCCCACCAAAGGAACATTGAGGAACTTTAATGTTTCTGTTTCCTTTTTTCCGAAAATGTTCCACAAAGTTCCCTCAAGTTTCTGAATGTTCCACTCAGTTTCTGTTAGAAATTCAGATTGTTTCTTCTTGTCGCCATTTCGAGCGGTAAACTTGACAGGAAAATCGGCAACATAGGGAGACAGACAAGTTGCTGCTTGTCGCCGTCTCAGTGGAAACGAATAAGGAACAGAAACGTTAGTGAACTTTGTGACACGTGCTGCGCGTAGTGTCACATGATTGTCTTGAACTTTGCAAGTGTAAAATCCCGACATAAACCGTCATTCTTTAGGACGCTGAACAACTGTGCTACACCAAACTCATCTCTTTCTTACAGAGTGGGCTTTAGGCCATAGCATTTGTGTTTTCTTTTCCACCGCTTTTAGGTAGATAACACAATGTATGTCGCCGCCAATGCCATTTCATCTTCTTTCTCCATATTCTACTAATAATTATACACAGTAACACAGTAAACGTTTACACCTCCACGTCAATGGAAATAATAATAAGTCAACCAAGATCCAGCCAGGGTTGTAGCGCTGCACGATGATGATGATGACGACGTCAATGGAAATACTGGGTTCATACGTTCAGTGGAAGCACGGTGTTGCTCTAAGTTTCTGTTGCCACAAACAACAAGCAACTAACTCATGGCGACTTAATTGCTTCAGTGGAAACGATAAGTTTAGATATGTTCCTTAAAGTTTCTTGTTTATAGAAAAAAGAAGAAAAATTTGGCTACATAAAGTTCCTCAATGTTCTTTTGGTGGAAACATACTTGAAGATCTAGCGAGCCAACGAGCAAAACTTTTTTGACCAAATCTAAGGATTTGGAAGTCAAATAGTTTCAGACTGGCCTGTGGAACGCTCACTTATTGCGCGTTAAACCAAATTTTTTGGTTTAAATAAAATGTTAACCGTATATGTTTTTCGGTGCCAGGTTATCGGTAACTAAGGTTAAGAATAACCAGAAACTTAATCTCGCCATTCTATCTGGTTTAACTATAATTTCTGTGGTCAGCCTAAAAAAACGTCGTCATCGCAATTGCCACACGTGATTGTTTTGGTGTATTTTGGCATTTTTTGAAGATGGAAAAACAGCAACAAAGATCTGAAAATTTCACTATTGTTGACTGTTGAGTGATTTGCTGGGTACTCTGGTCAAATAGTACGTACAAGCATATGGTAAAGAACAAAAAGGCCGGTGTTGCTAGTAACAAACCAAAGACTTGGAGAAAATTTGCAGCTGAATTTCCACGACAGCAATATTGTGGGCGAAAAATGAAACAATGTGAATTCATGAAAAGGTCTAGCCAGGGCTAGGGCTCTCACCATTTCAAAGCGTCTTAAAAGAAAACGTTGCGATTCACAACTTTCGCAAATGAAAAAGTTCGTGTATGCGAATGGAAATAACCTTGAAAGAAGGTGTATCTAGTGTCAAGATCAAAATCCTTTTCGTGAAATACTTGGAGATCCATGTTGTTCATCCTCACGTAAAGAAACTCTAGAAAAAAATGTATCTACCATACTTTACAACTGAAAGAAATGCCTTGTTTTTATCGTTTATAATTAGGCAATACACATTTTATATGTAAACAAATTATTTTCACTAAAGTGAGATAATCACAATTAATTGAGTGACTGACGTCAGATTATAATTCACTTGGGCGACACTTTTACGTGTTGATTCTTTTTGTTGGAAAAAATATCCCACTTACCAGTAGAGTTGACTAAAGTGCGCGGTTTTTAATCGTATGTTATCGCATCGCGTTGTTTATTCACTGACATACCTGTAAAATATACAATTAAGTATTAGTTGCTAATGCTATGTGCCCGCGAACAGGTTGTACGTCTCCAGGTATAATTCATGATCTAGTTCTGTATACTAAATGAATGTTTTTTAAAAATGGCGTTGAATTTTTACAAGCAGTTGAGACGGTCATTGTGCAAAAAAAGACGTTGGCTACGTAGGATAGTTCAGGTAAACATTTTTCGTAATTTTGTAACAATTTCCCATTGCGACATTTCAAATCGCCATAACGAATGTTATATATGTAATATTAGTTCTGGTACACGTATCCGAAATTGTAAAAAGTAATTGATAGATAAATTGCTAATGTGTAAGTAGTTTTTTTTTAATTTCAACATATCAGTAGTTTGATTTTCCGTTTCACAAATTCTATTTTGTCATTCAGTGGAACGAGAAGGTGAAGACCAATGTTAAAGGCTAAATTTCAAGGTGCAATGATGTTGGCAAGGTAGTCTGTGAACAATTTAAATTTACTATATATCTAATTTGCTCATTTATTAAGCAATTTGGGTGTTTTTTTAATTTTTTGTTGTAATAATCGCTATTTTGCTAATTACAGGTAGCCATTTATTACATGTGTTGTAGAGGCGCATATGTGATATTCAGGATTCACATACTAGCTCAGGCCTCAGGGGAATGTTGATACTTGATACTTTGACATACGCCTGGCGTCGCCGCCTCTCCCAGGATTTAGTCAACTGTTGTCGGGATGCGTCCCTGGTAGGCACTTATCAGGGGCGTTTCATCACTACTTTTGTTGCCGTCGTCGGTCGGGGGAGGGGAGGGGTGGTTAACTGTGTGTTATCCACCACAGTTTTTCCACTGGTATATCATCTGCCTTAGAGCGAACTCTGCTTCCTGGTGATAGCTTCTTCTCTGGGGTTTGGATTTATTGGTTAGTTTTTAAATTTCTAGGATTCGCGAATTAGAACCATTTTAGCGCATTTTCGAACGAAGTTGGGTGCGCTATTGTTGCCACCTTGTCAGTTCGTCCGTCCCAGGCTTTAACTACTCTTACAATTTTCAATATATGTATTTAGTTCGTTTTTTTTTTAATTCGATAGCTTATAACTCTCTTATAACGTATAGCATTTTGTAAAAATAAGATGTGTGCATGCGCAGATGGACAATGTCAACTTCCGTATTTATGGAATCATTTCTTTGAAATTTTAACCAGAGAGAGAGATGCTTCTGTGCTTTAAACGGAACATGTCTCCCACCAGGGACGGACCTAGACAAAAAAATTGGGGGGGCCGACATGACTTTTTGCCAACTCAACTGTAAAAATTTCCAACTCAAACGGGAAGTATCTATTAAGTATTAAGTGGTATTTTCAAGTCTAATAAATCATGTAGAAAATGTAGGATATCAGTATACGGTCTCTAATACTAATTAAAAGCATTACCAAAATACCAACCTTGTGTTGAAGAAGAAGGAAGTGACTTTCCTATTAAAGAGTCCTTTTTTTTATAGATTTTGCCACAATTCCTCATTCCTTCAATAGTCGATTTATTACATTTACGATTTACCTACTTTTGCGGCATTCAGCAACTGGTAATGAAAATTACCAACTCTTGTCAAAATTGTCAACTAGTTAAGTATTGGAGGTGCAGCCTGCCCCCCTTGCCCCCCCATAGGTTCGTCGCTGTCTCCCACGTGTCTAGTACACGTCGCAGAGGAGTCGAAATCAAAATGTCGTATAAGTATGCGACAAACCTCATTTCGCTGGAAGGAATTAGATGAGACGGTACTCTAAATTTAGCCCTTTTGCCATACGTATATGACTTGTTCTTTTGTAAATTTCCCGGAAACTATATTAACTAGCTTCTAAGCGAGTTCATGATTTTGGACGTTATATCCGTCCGCCCGTCTGTGTACATAACTCGTGAATGGTTTCGACTTTTCAAATTGCGTTTTCAGTATTATGTTTATCATCGCCCAAGGAAGATCTGAGTTAATTTTAAGTGACGCAGGAGCTCGTTTGCTATATTTGTTATTGTTACAAGTTTATACAGGGTGATTCAAATTCGAGGGCCACCATGGGGATCTCGGGAACGTAAGAGATAGGTAGGTAGTTTAATTTTGGCAAAGCTGCATATTTTGATACTTAACAAAACGCAGTTTTGAAACAGAAAAAATTCCGACTAGGTACTTTCGGAGATAACCGGAAATAACCGAAATTTTGCAAAATTGTTTTTATTTTAAAGCTGCGTCTGCATCAAATGAATCATACTTCCTGCAATTTCTTATTTTGAAATATTCTATACCTACTTTTTTTTTTAAATAAGTAGATTTTTAGATGGTATTGACGCAACCGGATGACCTTTCAATTAATTACATAATAAGTGGAAAGGAGTCATTGACAACCTTTAATTAGTTATTTGCCACTATAATGTAAATTTTTTATATTTCCTTTTCCGCTGCATTTATTACATCTATCGATGATATCTCTAAAAAGTTTCAAGATACCGAGACAAACGTGCTATATAGTACATGGGTACTGCAAGTACTACTGGCGTGGAAAAATGTTAACAACGCAAATCCTTTATAGATCAGCTTTTTAGATTACGTACTTAATTTCGAATTATTACGTAAATTTGCTTAAATTATAATATCTTCCACACTACAAAAAATTCATTACCTTTGTGTATCTACGTATTTTTAAGCCGATGCCGCTGGATTCGTGGATTACCTGAATATTTTACATCATTAACATGAAAATCAAATATCAATTATTGTATTCTCATAATTTTAGGGGAAAAGTTCATTTTGAAACTAGATTGTATTAATTAGGTTATGAATTCAGCAAATACTTTGTATTGGTGGATGCTTTCCTTAGGGTCAATGTGCATTAGGTAGTGGCTCGATTGGTGGCGGAATTTAGATGCTTAGAAACCTTTTTGAATTGGGATCGTAGACTGTTGCGAAATCTCATTATTTGATTTGTATATCTTAATGTTAATCCATAATTAACTTTTAATTCAGGGATGATATTCAGAAAAGATTCAACAATTAAAAAAACGTTCAAATAGATTTCAAAAATTTGTTTGCATTTTTAAAAATATTTCTTGAATATTTTTGAATCAATATTGAATTTTTGTGAATATTTTAGCGTTTTTGACAAAAAAAAATTTAAGATTTTTAGATTAGAATATATACGGTGTTCTATTTATAAAATGAGGTTAGGTTCGATAACTTTTACCTGACCTCTTATACTTATTTTGAAAACGACTTATTATTCAACAATCATTATTAAGAAGATTGGACCGATTATGATGAAATTTTGCAGGTGGATTCTTTATCAAGTTTGTAGATCGGAGTTGGCAATGTAGGCCAAAAAATGAAGAAGGCCCTTGTGACATCTCCGTTAGTTATGAACCGAATTGCATGAAATTCAATATGCGCATAGCTTTAGCGATATAAAACACAATTCCAAAAGTTGAGAATAATCGATCATCATTCATAGTGCCCTCTTCGCATCTCGACCAAGTCCAATTGCAACTTTCTTATTTATGCAGGTGTAGCGGACGAAATGTCAGGAATTAACTTCTTGTAATTATGTTGCAGAAATGTACTTAACACTCTGGATCGACAAGCAGTTTAAATATGAAGGGTCTATTCTTTCACCGACAACTGTGTTATTTACGATTTAAGAAATAGAAGCCTTCAGATAATTCATGACTTCCTGCTGGTCATCCGAAGTACTTTTAACTTTCACCCGTATCTACTACAACCATAAACCATAATAATAGTATATTATATACCGCGGGACTGAAGTAGTACTTTTAATCCCGAAGGTAAAGTTTATGGCCCGACCGAAGGGAGGGCCATAATTTACCTGAGGGATTAAGACCACTACTTCAGTCGCAAGGTATATACGATATTTTTCGTACTTCCGAAACTGAAACACTTAATATGTATGGAGTTAGAGAACGCGTTCTTTCAAAAATCGCTGCTTAACAAGTTACCATAGGAACTGTCATTGCTAGTGTCATAATTTTGGTGGTGGGTGACAAAGGCGTATTTGAATTGATAAAAAGCAGCCAAAGTAGGTAAAGAATTGATACCACCGAAATCCAAAAAACTATATGAACCAGTACGATGCGTTTAAGAAATAGTGCCGCATACAAAATGTGGAACAACCTACTGAAATTGCTTTGTTAGTAATTTCATCCTTCCGGGATTTTCGTAAAATTTAATCCCGGCGGGACAAAAAGTGACACTTCAGTACTTGTCATAATGGAGTGAAGTTGTCACTTTAGTCTCGGAAGTACGAAAAGGTATTTAAACGCAATTTGTTACATAGCCACTTGGAATAAAAGCAAATTTAACGGCAGTTTCAAAAGTTGGTTTTGCCCATGCGCAGTGCCAACTTTCTTATTTACTGAGGAATTTAAATAAAATTTGATACATGATCACTTGGAATAAAAGAAAATTTAACGCCAGTTTCAAAATTTGGTTTTGTGCATGATGTGTAGTGCTTCTTATTTATTATTAAATGAAATTCATACATATACGCTTTAAATAAAAGCAAAACTAACACCTAGGTTCAAAACTTGGTTTTGCACATGCTATAGCCATTCCCAGGAGCTCGTTTTCTATATTTGTTTACACGTTTATTTATGTTTAAAATATCGTTTTCAAATTCAGCAATACTGAAAAAAGCATGTTTGGTAAAAAATCTTTGACCTTGGGTTTTAGTCTTCGTCTATGTTACCTATTCTACTCGGTAGCAATTTATAGAGTTTGTATATTTGTCTACTGAATCCAAATCGGTAATTACAAAACAAGGCAACATCGCATTTTTCAGATAATAACAAACATGTGATTGTTTTATATGGAGCCCTCTACAACAGTTGTTAATGCACCATAACCAAAATACTTCAAATAACCAAGATTTTTTCATTACTTCCATATGGATCTAGTTATCCATGAAAATGATGTATGTTGTAAAGTCTCTGGCAGCTAACTTTGAAAATTATTACATAGTGCTGTTTAAGTTAGCTTTTTACGCGTCCTATACGAAAGGAAATGGAAACATACCATTTTGTATTATCATTTTCATGAATAACTAGATCGAAATGAAAATAATTGAAAGATGTTAGATATTTAAAGTATTTTGGGTAATGTAGATTAAGAACTAGAGAATTTAATAAGCTATGACAGCTATGGTGTAATAATATACAAGGTGTTCCAAATAAAAAGTCACGTTTGTTATTATCTGAAAAATACGATGTTGTTTTGTTTTTAGAGATTTGGATTCAGTAGAACAAAATACACAATTTTGATAATTTAACCGTCATTCTAACGCTACAACTAAGAAAGTTAGCAATAGTAGGTACTTAATTTGAAACAGACTGTATATACAAGTTTCTTGCAGCACTGGACCCAATTTTTTCCTCTCGATAGCACATGTGTCTACCTATCAAGTTTTAGTAGTTTAACGATCTGCGAAAGTAGCTCAAAAGTGCTTTCATTTTATAAGATTCTACATTAAATTTATCAATTTTACCCCAATTTAAGCAATGTCGTATCTGACGTTTGTTTTTTAATTTCAGATATACCTGCACTGTAACAAAGGCAAGGACGAAGTATCCATGTTAGTAGCTGCTAAAACTTCCGGTGCTACACCATTAGTAATTGCATGCCGTAATGGTCACTATGATGTTGCGGAATTCCTTATCGAGAGGTGTCACGCGGATATTGAACAACCTGGATCAGGTAATTATTTACTAAACCGTTTTACTGGGTTTACGTAAAAAAAAGTGCCTTTATTCAGGAGCACTGTAACATATCATTCATTTCTAATAACACTAGTACTAGAGGTCGATCCTAGGTCGGGACCTCTGACCCTGAGTTGGGATCCAAACTCGCTGGGAATTAGTTTTAGTTTGGTAATCCGTATACCAAGTTTCAAGAATTCGTCTGTGTAGTTTCTGAGTTATGAGTTTCGGCTTCAGATACCCAGATGTACGCCAACTATACTGTACTGTATGCGTGCTGTATGTTAGGTAGTAACCTTGACGTAAATGACAAATGACAGATCCGGTAGTTACCTAGGTGATTTTTACATTCGAATACATTTTTTTTCTGTCTGAGATTGCTAACACAATAATTTGAAAAAAGAGATATTTTGTAATCCTTTTTTCTGCAATCGATACATTGTGCAGCGTCGCTTGGGCGAGAGTACATGAACAAAATGGGATTGACAAAAAAATTTTAAAATAATAGTAAGTAGAGAAAAAAGTTTCTCACGAAAGTTTATTATTTTCCGATGTAAAATATGAAGATCTTATATTTCATTCAATGTTACTTAATTTGTCTTGAGGCAGTATATTATTGTGGAAACTAGTGGGGATATCAAAAATGATTTATACAATATAACATCTTCGCCCATTTAATGATGCTATGCACATTTTCGCATAGCTGTCTCTTAAGGGGGGCCTGTAGGGCCACTAATTTTTTCAATTAGAAACCTACACTTTTAGCATATTTCGTATAGGTTTCTATTGGAAAAAATTAGTTGCCCTGCACTTGATCCTTAAGGGACAGGTATGTGAAAATGTGCGTATGAAGAAGATTTCATATAAGTTATTTTTTTATATCCCCACTAGTTTCCGAAATAATCGACTGCCTCAAGGTAAATTAAGTAGCATTAAATGAAATATAAGATATTACGGCAGTCGCAGCTCACAAAAGAACTGACCACTACGCCCTCGGCTACACCCGTCTCGCTTATGCAATTAAACCCCAATAAATGGTCCCCTGAAATTGATATCTATTCTAGGCAAAAATACTATCGTATATAATCCCTGTAATAATGACACAACTCGCGATTTATTTTCGTTTGTTTCGAATTCCATTGTTATACTCGGACAAAAAAAAATTCCTCTTATTAAATTAATAATTCTATTAGTTCATTAAATACCGCAAGTTGTTAAGACTTTACGCGCTTTTTTACTTTTTGCGTTTATTACTAATAATTCATTTATTGTCTACAGTCAAGCAACGCTGCTCCTGGTAGTACCTGTATTTGAATGGGTAACCGCCCGAAAACTTCGCGCGTAATAAAAAATGTGAGTTACTATTTGAAAAACAGTTGTATGACGTCACAAAATAACCGTTTTACAAAAAGAAATATTTTGTTTTTTAACTTGAAAATAAATTAATAATAATTTTAGGTTGCTATTTGAAAAAAAAGTTCGATGCCGGTGCGGCGCTCCAAATTTTTTTGTAAACATCCGGTCTGTTAATTTTCGTTTCCCTATTCCTACTATACACTGTGACCAATATAAGGATGTTTTTATCATGGGGATCTCCGAAACCATAGAATATACGATGATGGTCAAATTAGAGAAAAGATACGCAATGAAAGTGTTATCATGTGTTAAGGATCCCGAAACAAAATTTGGAAACTGCTGATGTCAACAGAATGGTGCACCCTTGCACAATGCCCTAATCCTGCGAGACTAACTATTGCACTCATTTCCTGGAAAATGGTTTATTTGTTCGATAGGTATTCTCGCACGATAAAAGCGTTGTGCGCAGGTGCACCGTCCTGCTGAATATTTTTTCTGAGATATCTTTGGAAGTAACCAGAATTTTGTAGCTTTCTTTAAAGCACGATAATAGCTGTAATGGGACCAACGTCGTATTTTCTTTGGTTTCGGAGATCCCCATGAAAGAGATCCTTATCTTGGACAGTGTATAAGAGCCCACAATTCTTTCCCTTCCAATGCCCAACGTCGTTACACGATTACGCGACACAAAAACTCGTCACTTTATACTGGTATGTGAAAACATAACATATTTCCATTGTTAACTAGCATAGTGAACAATTATTTACGAGAAATAATTCACAACAGCAGTCATTGGTAAATCCAATAGCCCATCATCTACATCTTTCGTTTGATAAAACGCATTGTATGAGTATTTTACCAATTGCAAAACTGTGAGTGAAGAAAGTAGTAGTACCTACTTGAAGACCAAAAAATAACGATATACTATAGCACATTTTTCTTTTTTTTTTAGTAATGTTTGATGGTGAAACGATAGAGGGAGCACCGCCACTTTGGTGTGCTGCAGCCGCTGGACATCTAGACATTGTACAGTTGCTAATAAAACATGGAGCACAGGTAAACAGTACAACACGAACGAACTCCACACCTTTGAGAGCAGCATGTTTCGATGGACACTTAGAAATCGTTAAGTACCTAGTTAAGCATGGGGCAGGTGGGTATCCTTTGTTGAGTATCTTCACGCATTTCATGTAAGTAATTTTTTTTAAGACATCGAAGTTGCGAACCGGCACGGTCACACATGTCTTATGATAGCCTGTTACAAGAGGCATACGCAAATAGCGAAGTTTCTTCTTGGTCTTGGTGCCGGAGTAAATAGAAAGAGTGTCAAGGGTAATACGGCTCTTCACGATTGCGCAGAATCTGGTAGCTTGGTTATACTTCAGCTGCTAATCGAGTTTGGTGCTACAATGGACGTCGATTCCTATGGTATTAATCTTAATTTACACGCTTAATTAATTCACCTTCACTTTTTAGGTATGACACCGTTACTGGCTGCTGCAGTAACGGGCCATAATCATATAGTAGAGTACTTAATTAAACAGCAGCATTTAGTTTCGAGAAAAGAAAGAATTGACGCCTTGGAATTGTTAGGAGCAACGTTCGTCGATAAAGCGCGTGATATGATTGGAGCTTTAGAATACTGGAAACGAGCAATGGAGGAAAGGTAAGCGATTTTTGCAGTGACTTTACTAGTAACCATAAGATACTTCAAAGGTATAATGGTGACGGACCTCAACTTCCTAAACCACCAGCACAAGCAGTTGCCGCTTACGATTACGCAGTAGAAATCACAAGTCCTGAGAATCTAGAAGAATTAATGGCTGATCCTGACGAGATGAGAATGCAAGCATTAGTAATAAGGGAAAGGATATTAGGGCCGGCTCATCCTGACACAAGTTACTACATACGATATAGAGGTGCAGTTTATGCAGATGCGGGTAAATTTAACAGATGTATCGAGTTATGGAATTACGCACTCGATATGCAACAGTCAATGCTGGAGAGATTGAATCCTATGACTCAAAGTAGCTTATTTTCGTTTACGGAACTATTTTCGTTTATGATGGGGGAAGAAGGACGACCAACTACCAGAGGTCGCATTGTTCCACCAGTTGACCTACTAGAGCTGTTGAGAGTTTTCCGTAAGGCTATTAGAGAAGTGGAGCTAGGAAATCAAATGTTAGATAAAATTTCGAATGCTGAGAGAGATGTCACATATTTAACGAGAGTATTAGTCATTACGTTACACTTGGCGTGCCTTCTGACGAGGTTATTGAATCATCCTAATTGCACAACAGAGCTTTCCGGCATAATTTTTAAGGCTTTATATGATCTCATCAAACTAAAAATTAAGGGACGCCTCGGTAGAACTGCTTTGCATTTCGCCTGTTGTAGGGATGCAGCATTAGTTGGACGATATCCCGCATGCCAGTTTCCATCTCCTCATCTAGCGACGGTACTATTACATGTCGGAGCGGATCCAAATGCGAGAGATGAAGAAGGCAATACCCCATTACATCTCGCTGCTCTTGCTAAGCCATGTCCTGCTAGTCTAGCACAGACGTTATTAGAACACGGTGCACATCTTGACTTTGTTAATAATAACGGTGATACATTTACGAGTTTGCTAAAAGGACAGCATGTGCATGAGCTAGTGAATGTCGCAAAATTTTCAAGACTGAGTTGTATCGCTGCGCAAGTTATACAACAGTTTAAAATACCATATAAAGGAATTGTACCTTCTTCCTTAGTGTCTTTTATACAAAGCCATTAAGTACTTTTTATTTGAAGTGCAAATTTTTGTGATCTATTATTTAAGTGTGCCAGTGTGGTGGTACTAGAAGCGGTGCGTAAAAGTGTTTTGTGTTTATTGTTATTATTCTATTTACCTGCTCCATCATAAGTCGCTCCAACTATAACTTCACTATTATTAAATTAGTAAAGTTTTATATGTATATATATCGTTGCTAATATTTAGACTTTTTATTACACATGTAAAAGAAACGACTGATACTCCATTAACGATTTTTTGAGAGTGCTTAAGTGGTTTGTGTGTTTTGTGATAAGCAAGTAGGTGTAGAGGGTAATTCAATTTCTCTATCAAAATAACGCCAAAATGGTACAAATTTTACTGTCTTCCTTTCAAATCACAGAGACTTGTAAAAGAGTACTTGCGTGGAAAGCAAAATTTTACAATATTCGATAAAATCAATAATTTTGCAACTACTTATTCTTTTGTTCACCCTGTATATCTTAAAACACAGTTTCATGTATTCTTAATTTAACACTCGTATCCACAGAACTTTTGGAAGTATGAATTATGTATGTACAGAACATTTTCACAACAAAACAGATTTCTGTGTACAAAGGTGAAAACTTGGTACGCATATCATTGTAAATTAAGAACACGCAATTGTACTAATGAGTATATAGTAAAAAATATCACTCAATTTAGGGCATTATTTTTGGAATATCAGACAGAATTTGAATTTCCCTGCTACGAAATACTTTACAATGGATTTGTTGAAAATGTGATAGAAAAGTAAATGATCAAACTAGGAAAATATATTGTAAACTGAATGCTTGATTGAGGAAACGGTAGAAAAATTTACAGATCGCAACTGATAGGTACTGTGAAGAAAACCACTTCAGTTGAGGAATTTATACAATGATCTAGTGAATTTTATAAGTATATTAAACAATGTCTTTAGTCATCCACATGAACACTGTATAGTGAAAGAAATAGTTTTCTAGAAAAATTACTCGTGTAAGTACATAAAACACAAAAAAATTAAGGAAATCAATATATTTTTAAACATGTTATGAAAATGTTGTTAAATGTTTCAATTTATCACATAGTCCTTCTTATTTTCATTTCCTTAATTTTTTGCAATTAAATTCTAGTATCGACATGTGAATAAGAATATTAAGTTATGTAGAAGTAAGTGGACTTTGTTATAAAATAAATACAAAGAATGATATTGACACCAAAAACAATTTCTTAAAATGCTATTTGCAGGAGCTTATTTAATTTCGCTTTGTTTTTTTAAATTTTTTTAAAAATAATTTTTATATATTTGGACGTACAGAGAAACCATATCGCAGTGCTTAACTTGCACTTGAAGTTACTGGATTGGAATGGAATTCTGGATATAAAAAGTAGGCTGGATCTGTGCATGTAGACGTTGCATTTTGAGTTCTTGACAACTTATGCTTCTCGATTGTCGAGATAACCTTTAGGGTGCTTGCAAAGGCAGGTTGGTGTTTGCTTGAAAATTTTTGTGGCATGCTGTTAGCAGTTGGTTTAAACTAGGTGGAGTGATTTGAAAGTTTGGTTGTTTGAGCAAATGTATAAAGGTCGGTATTCACGTTCAGTTTGCCGGCCGGCCATCAGTCCACGGCCGGACGATTGCTTTTCAATACACACGTAGAGGCGGACGGCCGGCGAAATCCTGTCGCCTGTCTATAGCGGTGAAGATCGTAACGTGTGTACTGCTTGACCGACCGGCATAGGACGGACGGATTAATTTTAGTCTGGAGTAAAATTTTGCCCTATGCCTGCCGCATAACAGTGTCTTTTTTGTAATAAAAGGTTTAACTCTCGGTTTAACGAAATTCAATAAGTACGCAAAGCAGTTCTTTAAATCAATTTCACTTGATGTTGGGAGTTCACGTCTTATCTCCATGTGAGGTAAGGTGTGAGGTTTTCTGAGCAGTCTCATCCGTTTTCTCCTTTTTCTTCTTCTAAAATTACAACAATCGTCTTGTTCTACATGTCTATATCAAGCAACTATCGATCATAGACTGTGCGTGTGTATTGAATTTAATACGGCCGGCCGGCCAATATCGTATCCGGCAATGGCCGGATGTTAAAACTGGACGTGTGAATTGAGCAACGATCACGGCCGGCCGGCCTGGACTCACAGTCCATGGCCGGCCGACGAACTGAACGTGAATACCTACCTTAAAGCATAGGTGTTGTCTGATTTTCTCCACCTATATCATCCAACCATCCATTAGTTTTCAGCACAAAGACCGAGTGGAGGTTGTTGCTGATTCTGATAGTGATTGTGCACCTCGGAACCTAGTGATTAAAAGCCGTTTTTTAATATGGTAAGTAAGGCACTATTGACTATAATCCAATTTTGTCAAGTCGGGCCAATCATATTTTCATTAAAGAAGTACAGGATAGGTTAAATGGGGCAATGTTGCACCTTTTTGTGAATCAACATGGCTATGATGCGTTGAAATGAATTTCATTCTTTGAACTCTTCATTCCGTAAAAATCCAATATGGCGTCCATAGGACATAAGAAAGTAGAAGCCTGTAGCTTCTAGCGCGTTATGAAAATCCTGAATAACAGATTCAGATTCTCTGAAAAAAGTGCCCATAGACGGTGTTTATATGAACCGTCCATTTCTGGTCGTTTAAGTCCTTAAGTTAACGGAAAATGAAAACTAAAATTGGAAATTTCAGTTATGTCTGTTATTTTCAAAGATTTTTGAAAAAGTTTAATGGGTTTTTTTTAGTCACAAAAAGGTATCTGTCACAGTATAACGTGAAAACCACGTTTACAAAAAATAGGTAAAATATGCCAGCTAATCAGGTCGGCGCAATGGTCGTAGGTAAGTACATATAATTTATCTGTAATCAAAAGACAACTTAAACATTCCACCAAAAGAATCAAACTCATGCATTTACCCAAACACAAAGATCTTTATTCGAAATTTAAAAAAAAAGGTTTTCGTTGGCACGTAGTGAACAAAACTAATTAAATTGATGTAATTGAAGCTTACATCACACAGCTTTTATGTAAATGTGGCCATATTTTTACAGGTAGCGCTGCAGATTTAGAAAGTAAGTACTAATTGGTTTGAACACATCCATTACCAATGGACAAGTAGCTACTCTAGTTACGTTAAATTAATAAATATATCGAAATCAACTTTTAAACAGCAAAAGAACAAATTTATTTCAGCTGCCAACTTTTTATCCAAAGTTGTGCTTGTCCACGGTTTAAACAAAAATAACAAATTTGTATGAAAATAAATCAAAAACAAATCCAAAACTACATACCAACTGATTTGTGTATTGTTATAAGTTGAACTTCGAATTTTCCAGATTGAATGGCGGTAGGATTATCCACAAAGGTTTTTCACGGAAGGTTACTCCCAACAAATGATAACGCTTGCCTCAGCGCCTTTTGACCACAACCCAAAAAAACGTCGAACCCCAAACGTGGTAAGTATTTCTTCTGCACAACAGCTTCGCTTTATTTTTAGAACTTGATCCGAAACCAAATTTTCAGAAAAACATAAACCATATAAACCCAAAAATAAAAGGCTAAAAAAATATATGTATGAATAGAACGAACGATCAGAAAAAAACTTACGACTTGGCAACAAATCCCTTTTCAAAACACCGTCTAATCGAACTCCAATTTCTGTTACTGTTAAAATGTATTTATTTTACACTGTGAACATAAATTTGTTACAACAGTTACCACAGATGAAATACCCAATTTTATTTGTGCCGTTACGGAGATCCCAACGGTGAGCCACGAATTTGAACCACCCTGTACAATGCGCAATTACGAGAAAAAGAAATTCATAAGAAAATAGGTTAACTCAAATAAATAGGAACGATCTGTCAATGCCTTATTGTTTTATTAACACCATGGAAAAATAAACATTGGATTCTTTTTGGCAAATGCTATTGTATATCGGGTGATCAAAAAGAACTGCAGACAGTTTAAAGGCCGTATTAGACGATGCAATTTTTATTGCAATCCTTGCAGCAACTATTGCTGCTATTATTGCAGCAATTATTGCAAAAAGATGCAATGATTACACTATGCAATTTATTTGGCAATTTTTTTATACCCAATTCTAATCATGTATTGGTGCCAATGAAAGTGGAATTGGCATCACTGGGAAATACTTGAAAGCAACTTCACGTCTGTTGTAGACCAGGAAACGTGTGTTTTGTGACGATTCCTTTGTTGAAGGCCGTGCAATTTATTATTTATATTTGCACGCACTTATTCACACTCAGGTTCGTTAAATTCATTGAGCCTGGTCCAAAAACGTCGTCGTCTTCTTTGTTTCTTTTTTTTAAAGAGCAACAGCAGACGCAATAACTAAAGATGCGGCAGCAATATCCATTTTTGAATTCCTCGTAAATAGGTTATTTCAGTTTTAACTTTAAATAACAAACCTGTATATAGCATAAGGGGGTAATGTTCTCCAGTGCATACCACTTTATTTTTTTTATAAATTAAATGTTACTAAAATATTTACCAAATTGCAAGAAAAATTGCAAGAAAAATAGCACAAGTTCTATAACCAGAAAATTGCAGAATGTCTTGCTGCAATATTTGGCGCAAGAAATTGCACGTGCAATTTTAACATACACGGAGCAATTTTTCGTGCAATTTCTTGCGGCAATGAATTGCTGCAAAAATTGCAATAAAAATTGCATCGTCTAATACGGCCTTAAATTGGGCGCTTTAAGTTTTTAATATTTTTTACTTAAGGAATTGGCAAACATGTTTAGAAGGTAGTTTATTTATGCATTAGTGATTAAATTCATCCACCACCAAGGTTATTTTATTTCAAAGGTTACCTGGTAACTATGTGGGCGGAAGCGGGAGGGACGGAATGTATACGTCATCGAGAATTCTGACATTGACGTTCAACGTTGTTTGTAGTCGCGTGGGTGCTTATTTTTCTTGAGTTATAGTTTATTTGTTTAAAATTTGTTGAATTTTGAAGTGCATAAGGACATATTTTAGCTGTAGATACCTGTTTGGTGCAATATAAAGACATTTAGTTTGTGGATTTTCATAGCCGTGATTGAAAGGTTAGTGTTCATCAATTATATGCACTTTTGTATGAATGAAGTATTTTTTTAGATGAGTTGCGGTAACACTAAAATTCCTCATCCTGGTGTAAATAAAATCTCGGTTTTTACGTTTCCCAAGGACCCTACCGTTCTTAAAGAATGGGTAAGAAAATGTTTCACATCCGGCAGCAAACTAAAATGTGCTGCGCCCTCATTGGTCAAAACGGCCAACCGATGAAAGCGTAGCGTCCCTGGCCGCAAACGTTTAAAAGCAGAGCCACGAACTCTGCAAAGTGCAACGCAATTTCTGCTTCGACTGCACTTCAAGAAACAAAAAGCTCTCCACCTGCAGAACCAGGTCGCCTTGCCAGCTCGACCTCGCGCCACACTCCATCAGTCAGAAGACCTGCATCTGGGCTCACCCCAACGACAGAGCTCGCCGTGTGCACCTCGGTTACCATTTTGTACATACTATAAATATACATTTTCCATAAAACGCAACAGCATTTTATTTGGCGTCATCCGCTAAAGAATGTTTAGAGTTTTAATTCCCAAAGGCTAGGTATTGGTACATAGGGATGGTTCCTATTTTGTAGAACGCGGAATTTTATCCATTTCCACCTCTAAAATTAATTTGATTACATTTTCACAAGTCCTCGTGCAATGTAAAACAGCTTACGCACCACACTCATTTTTGCAATACTTTGATTGCTTTCAAAGGTGGAAGTCGATAAACTTCCATGATTTCCAATATAAGATCCACCCTCATATACATATAGGTACCCATATAAATCCAAAAATATACTGCAAAAACTAAATTTTTTACCCCTTTTCTTAGCTTTGTAACCTATGAGCAATTTTAAATGTGAATTCTGGATGACGTTTTCCCACCTTCAAAATGCAAGCATTCTATTGGTTTAGAGTTACCAGACAACCTTTCTAATAAAACAACCTTGATCCACCACTGCTTTTACATAAATGACATTTGGTATGTTACCAACGTTATAAATGTTTAGTTTTACGGAAAATTCAAATTGTCCGCACTACTTTTCGATCACCCGGTATCTGGCCCTTTTATAATCGCCATAGCCGCACCGCCCATTCCCTTTGGCACCTCTGGCGCCAATGTTGCATTAATGGTTATTTACCATCCGTAAAAAACTTCCTTTTCTGGGATTCGATGTCCAAAATCAATACACCCATGCGTATTATATTGTTGGGCTCGCTGTGTATTCATCTTGGACCATGGACGTGTTCGTTGGAGAAATCAGTGTAAATTCGTATGTGTGTATCCGCCTGCTTGGCGTAGGTACATATCTTGCTCGTCGTCTGTAGTCCAAGATGACGAGCACGGACAGTGATCCTACAAATACACAATGAGTAGTCATTTTCACGAATTTGTTTTCCGGACAAAGAATCTCAGAAAAGGAAAAGTTTTTTACTGGATGGTAAATATAACCATTAATGCAACCACATTATCATATCATATAATTGATTGCTGTTTTTTAAATATCGCAAAATAACATTGCATTTGAAAACCAACAGTTGCATCCATTTCCGGTTAAACCGGATATAAAATTATATTTGACAAATTTTTCGTATCTCACCATAAGAGATATTGAGCTAACCCTCTTATCTCGAACGCACTGTATATTCTTTGAAAAAGCAGTGGGAACGCCGTTCACCCGCCCCATTCCACCACTGTTGCTATAGTATATAATTTAAAAAAAAACATAATATGCAAGTTTAATTTGTTTCTATATTTGTGGTAAAATTTGTCTAATATATAAATGAATATTAGAGCAAACTTAGTTTTTTTTATAAAAAACTACAAGAAGCTGTAGCAGTATGGGTTTTGGACGACGATTAAAAACTTCAAAATGATTTATTCCACTCCAATAGTTTAATTTTGGATTTACAATTCCACAACCCCAACTAACAAAAGCAATAACGGCAAGGTACAATTTACTGGCTACCCACTTACCTAACACCAGCCTTATCACTTCGATTAATTAATAAAAAATCTGGTAAAAATTGGCCTGTTACCAGGTCTGAATAGCAAATATCTATTTTAATAGCCGCAATCGCATTACCTTACCTGCGCAATACGTAAGCATGATATCCAAACTTGCAAGTATGTAGATTGTAGGAGTATACGGACCGTGGATTGTAGTGTAGGTACTATCAGAACTTCAATAAGGCGTCAACTTTGAACTTAATTTGGTACTGATTTGGAGTTATAAATTCAACATCATGCCTCAGCCAGATAGGCCAAACACTAAAATAGTATTTGGCCAATAGCAGGTATTGTGCAATCAAAAAAGAGTTGCCGTCGAGTCACCTTTGGAATTTCTGGTTACATGGGAAATCATATTTAACTTGGACTTCCAATGGTGGCGTCAATCCTTTTTTGATCGCACGTTATTTAAACAAATTGGCCGGATACCGGGTATGGTATCCACCTGTAGTATATCCTTACTCCTATGTATCCCTTAAAACTAAATAGCACCTGATACTTATTTTATTGCAATCTCTGAATTCAACCACTGATCAAAATTACATTAATTAATGGTTAACCACATTGCAAAAGAAGCAATAATAAACAAACTTTATTCAAAACAAAAATGAAAAATTACTTGCATTCGGCTGCAATATGAATTTTTCAGCGCACTTCGATTCACTACTTACCAGGTGTTACTAGAAAACTTGTCTCTTCCTTTGTGGACATTTTGGGAATTAGCAATTTCAAACACTAAATAGGTAACGTAGTTAAGACTGCCATTTGTTAAATGCATCTTAATTAGGAAAACATTGATTTCAAAGCAAATGAACACAATGTCACATATATGGAAAATGTACAAACATATAAGATCAAGTTTAATCACTTTCAAACATAGCAGATACGTAATATTCAACATACAATGGCCTGGTATCTTCATTAATTACAAGCTGAAGACCCAATAATCCACTTTCACCTGTTGATATGGATATTTTATTAGCTAAGCTCATTACTTTAAATATCTGCTTAATGTAACCGAATGTATACCTTGCAGAAAAGGTTTTATCACACTGAAATAAAAGAACCATTTCAGAGTTTCTAGATATATCCGCTTGTGACTCGCCCTAAAAAACAAGTATAGATAATTAAATTAGGAATTGATTCCCAGATCGGTATCTACCATTGCACTAACAGTCGATATTGTTAAATGTGGGGGACTGGGACATATATCTAACTGTAGCTCATCTGAAGCATTGTCCAAATACGATAATATATCAACAAACTGGTTGGCATTTACGACTATTTTATTTAGAGTACATTCATCTGCCAGGCTTAAGAAATCAGTCGAATCTTTAATGTCCAATGTATAGATTTTACAGTCTACTTTTATATCGTCGTTATGTTTGATGCTAAAACAAATGTATATAAATTATAAATATAATAACCACAGGTTTTTCATATGTACAGAAGTGATAATGGGGAACCTGGTCCTTTGTAGGTCATTTTAAGACATGGATTTCCATCGTCTCCATATATATAAAGGCAATCTGTTAGGACTTTTAAGCTTATTTTAAATTTGATATCTTCTTGTGGATTTACATGGTACGAAGTAAACATGGTATGGGGAATATACGCAGAGGTCTCTACACATTTCATTTCATCAACTGTTACTTTTAATCCTTCTTCCATTGGTCGAAGTATCGCAAACTAAAACAATGTTTGGGTACACGCTTATACGGATTTACACAGAAAAACCTCTTTAAATGTAATTGCTTTTAGAACGTTCACCACTATTTTGAAATCGGTTAATTCTGCCGTAAAATAAGGATCCATATTGCGCTATCGAGCAAGTTGTCTTATGGATAAATCATACTCAGTGTTACAAAGGGTCATAGAGAACCCTGGCCGCCACTTTACTACACACAAAAAACAAAACCCGGTTTTTAATTTTTGAATTCCTAACCAAACTTCTAATTTAAAAACAAATATGTACACAGTGCTACTAAAGTTGAGTTTTCACGCACAATGCACATCGTTGTGCACCCATGACAGTACTGTATTGTGGATAGTATAACCTCTACGTCAACGATCTCTACTGACATTGAATAAGGAATTTATTCAATGATGTAGCTTAAAATCCATGGCAACCATTGTCGTAATAATCGTCATGAATTTTAAGCTACGCTTTAGCTAAGCTCCGTGCAATCTGTGGCAAATGACGAAGCCTTCGTACTTTGCCTGCATGTTCGTCATTTTGCGAAATGCCTAGGCATTTTGCAAAATGCCGGATTTCGCAGTTTGCCGGTAACATAATTAACTTTTGGACTGTTTTAATCAAACTGCAAAGTTTTTCTTACGTCGTACTCTTTTTATCCTTGGCAGTGACTTTTGCGAGAGTACGACACCTTTTGGCTTTGTTTGTTTTGTTTATATTAATGTACATCAGCTAAATTTCCGGGTTTTCACAATCATAATAATTACGATCATTATTAAACAAACTTTTCACAATTTCAGTGTTTTATTTAACGTGATTTAACGTTCCTTCCCTATTGTGCTTCAGGTCAAAGCGTTATCTTCAACTAACGTAAGGGGGCCCTGCCTTATATGTTTTAGCACGTGCCACTTTTCAAATTTAAGCGGGTTCTTGTTTAGTTTTAGAGGGAATAGTCATTCGGGTGTCCATTTTTAAACGTTAGCCGGGTTGATTTTATTTCCGTGTTCTTGTAGTGTGATGTTAGCGTAGGACCTGGGGGTTAAGTACACTACATTACCTTTAGGTTTTTTAAATATTACAATGTAATAATAGGTCACTACGATGATTTTATCTATAGAGAGTACAACAATTAATAATTATAAGTCTCAAAAGCCAAAGAATGTATGCAGGATTCGAGGCAGGATTATTACCTGTTATCAATATGTTATCGATTCTATTTGCCTAGTCAACATTGTTTTTAAAGGTATGATGTATGTATGCATATACAGTGACAAATTATTTCAAAATTAGTTCGCATATTTTCCGGGGCTTTTCTGAGCATGGTGGCACTGTACACATAAACAGAATGGGAAAGGAACAAGTAGCTGCTACCAAATAATACACAAACGCCATAAATAACGTATAACGTCTATCCAAATGTGAAAAAAAAACACGTCACTGGCCACCACTGTAGAGTATATAGTGTAGCTGTATAGGGCTGGAAGATTTTAAGAATTTTAAGAGCGCGCTGCCGGAGTGGTGGGGATCAGTGTAGAAAACACGCTTAAAACATGCCTTCAGATTTTCGTACAATTTTTAAAAACCGTTTGTGGTATCAGCCCAATTTTTTTTTTATATTAATCAGCAAGGACCAGCGCAGGAGGTAACGAATTTTCATCTATCTACATTCGCTATAAATAGGTTAATTACATTTTTGAAAATGGGCAATTTTAATTTTTAGCGCATTTTTGCAAATTTATTTGTAAAAAGTAGCTTTTAATCTCACTTTGGCTGGCTGGCTGGCTGGCAGCAAATGTGGGCGCGTAGAAGAACTCTTGTAGAAAGGCAACGGGTGTACGTGTATCTACAGGGCCGTGAAATTTGTCAACCTTAGGGACATGGCTACATGATGTGGGGTTGGCGACATCTGGGCGTCATCCTCGAGCGTAGTATACTAACGTGAAGGTTTTTCAGTTTTTTCCTATCTTCTACTACAGTTTTGGTCCGATTCTTTTGAAATTGGTGTCGTCGGAAAGATGTTGTAAACGCGCACAACTCCTGCGTGGCGGAATTTTGTTTTTTGTCATAGGGGCGAAATTAACGACCTTTTGCGAGGCGGCGCGCGCGTCTTCGAGAAGTAGTCAGGCGCCTTTTACCTTCCGTTGCGAACTCACGCGGTTTAACGTTTCGTGAATCTCGAATCGCTGTCTCTCTTTCTCGTGTCGCCAATAGAAGTGAATTGCGAGTGAACGGGACGTCGGAAGTGGGTACCGTAAAAGAGAATGTGGTAGCCCGCGACACGATCTCGCTGATGGTGGAGTCAAATCTTCAAACGCGAATTGCGGGTAAACGGGACGTCGGAAGGGTGTACCGTCAAAGGGAATGTGGTAGCCCCGACACGATCTTCCTAATGGTGGAGTCAAATCTTCAAACGCGAATTGCGGGTGAACGGAACGTCGGAAGTGGGTACCGTCAAAGGGAATGTGGTAGCCCCCGACACGATCTTACTGATGGTGGAGTCGAAAGTGGCTAATAGAATACTGATCTGCCACACAAAAATGCGCTGAAGTCCCTTCGATCTCAAACGAGGACTTTGATAATTTTTTATGAAATCAAATCTCCATGAATTTTCGTCATTGCCTTCTTGGGGTCATTACAAAGATAACACATAAGTTTCAAGTGATTTTATGGTCAATTAAAGGAAATTTGTACGAAACTTCTTCATTATAAAATGACCCTAGTGCTGTTTCCCACCATATTTAGATCGAAAGCGAAACGTAAGTGCAGTGGTTCGCCTGTAGATGGCGGAGAAACATGGCGGGTTCTCATTTGAATTTAAATACAATACATGACCACGGTAGTGAATACATATGAATATACCGCTCTCGTTCGTTCATAAGGCAAAAAGAACCCGCGAGCGCGACGCTGTAGGTCAGGGTAAATGTAAAGATTTCGGCATCGTTTTCGTTTTTTCAGAACCGTTAATTCAGTAGTAGGAAGGGAGGAACGGAGCAGTTTCTTAAAGGGGGAATGTTAAAAATTTTCCAACTTTCGACATTCAAATGTTAAAGAAACGCTACAACACGCAAAATCCAAGACTGAGACCGGGTCACAGATTTATTATTCTGTGCTATGATGTAGGAAGTCGGCATTGCTGCTTAATCCTTCATTCATTTCTCAACGAGATAGGTATGCATTCAATGCGAAATCTAATAGTTCGCAATGAGAGCAATTAAATATGATATGACATCATTGACATCCCACTGCACGCGATATATGAAAATAAACTTCTTATGTTCCACAATTTACTTAGTAATTTAGTATGGTATTTCCCAGTCCCAATTCGGTTCCATATTATGCCAAATACGATATGTGAGGGGGTGCCCCTGTCAGTAGGGATGGTGGGCGTCCCGAAAAAACAAACGCCACATTTCTTTCTAAAGTATTTTAATCAGAGATCGCTAGACCAATTTTTGTGTGTCTGAAATGACATCAACTTTTTGAAACAAAAATTTCATCTTTGTAGAAATAAGTTCAATTGAATAATTTTTTATGCATCTTGCGTGGGTGGTAGACTTTGTGTTTACTCGTACTATCAAAATGGCAGAATATCAACTTTATAGAAATGAGTGCATAAAAAATGTCGCTGTCTCCTGGACTATAAGGTAGACAGTCAAAGAAATCGCATCACAATCAACACCCACACAAGGTCGGAGCTTGTGAATGACACCAACACAATACACAGTAGCCCTTTGTTCTAAAAATAACTGTGCTTTAGGATTTCGCAGGTTTATGGTACACATAGCTTAGCAAATTGTTTCTTGGCGTGCAATTTTTATTTCGTGCTTTTTTCCTTTAAAAATAATTCATTTTAGAAGTAGGGATGTAATTACAAACCAGTGTAAAGTCTACTATTGAAAAGAATATATCGAATCCATTTTTCATCCAATTAATTATAACTTGTGTACCTACATGAATCAATATTTTATGCTAGATTTTATGTAGTAATCTACTCCAAAATTTTTAGATACTTTAGCATAAGTAGGTATCTACCATATTTTGAAAAACGCTTGTACTTCCTCTTGTTTATAGTGCGCTCAATTATAGTTTATAGCACTTTTAAAGGTGGTCTAACGATTTCTTCATATTTTTTGGCATATTTTGCGTTTAGGTTGTATACATTTTTTTCACCTAAATCATAAAAACACAAATTCAGAATCCCGATGTTAAAGTTCTGTCTGCGTGATGTCATGCACCAACTAGCATAATCTTGTTTTCTTTATTTATATCCTGAGCCTGACTACAAATGTACGTGCTTGTTGTAAATATAGCGAAAGTCTGCGAAAGTTTCCGAAGGACGCGGCGAATTTTCGAGATAAAAACAAGATACTTAAGAAGTGCTTTCAGACAACATTAGCGCCATCTGCCGTTATCCGTCTGATTTTGAAATGGTAACAATATAAACTAAAGGCAATAAGCTCCCCCACCACTCTGGCAGCGCGCTCTTAAACCATCTATAATAATTTCCAGGTGTTGATGCATGAGACACAGCTGCATATAATACGATGAAGCACCAAGAACCACGAACAGAAGTCCATCTCCTAACCCTACTTTTGAAAATTGTAACTGACAAGTCTTTTAATCTGTGGTGTGAACCTGTGGATGATTTAGTTGAAGTGGTTAAGGGACACGTATAGCTTTAAGGCTGGTTTATAATTGGCCTAACCGTAATGTAACTTTAATCTACAATCTTTAGGGCCGGTTTTACAATTACACTTTTACCGAGAATAAGATATTCCTGGAATAACTGCCATAGCAACACGTATGCCATTGGTTGACACAATGGTAACCAACGCAACCGTCGACATTTATTCTAAGTATAGCTTAATCTCGGTATACAGGGTGATTCCTATAGTACCTGCCACCGTTTGGGAGCGTATAGGGGGTGCCTAGGGGAGTATTTTGATATAGGACACTTGGGGTCGGAAATCTAAAATAAGGGCGCCAGAACCAAATTTATCTTCTGAAATTTCACGCCTGTATGTAGGCAACCCAACCGACCGACGTTTCGCGCGGAGCGATGCAGAGCGAGTTAGCGCGAGGAAGCGACATGGGAGGGAAGGAGGGAAAACGACAGTCAAAAGCAATAACGTTTACAAGTGTTCAACGTGGCCACCGTTGTTCTCAATGCACTTCCTACATCTAGCCAACTATTATTATACTATTGCCATAGTGTTTATTCACTTGATACGCGTCGTTGCAGACGGGATTTCGTGGGTTTAAACAAAATTCTGATCAAGTGTCAGCCACACATCGCCGCCTGAGATCGCTCCGTGTGCACCGCCGGCCGGTTGGGTTGCCTACCTACAGGCGCGAAATTCCAGAAGGAAATTTGGCTCTGGCACCCTTATTTTAGATTTCCGACCCCAAGTGTCCTATATCAAAATACTCCCCTACGCACAACCTACACGCTCCCAAACGGTGGCAGGTACTATAGGAATCACCCTGTATATATATATATATATATATATATATAAAACTTTGGTTTAACAGTTTAATAGTGTAGCTGATGAGATAAAACAGTGGCTGACATTTTCGTAATAAAATTGTCACTAATCTCACTAAGTAAAGAATCTATTGTATCGTACGACGTATTTAATCTAACCTAGCATTTTCCGAGAGTCTCGTTTTTAAAACGTACTTAATTAGAATTCCATGATCCTCTTTTTTTAATAAATCTGCGTATAATCTAATAGAATCTATCAATTGCTTCGTAGTTGGCTCTTTCCCAATCCATACACGGCAAAAGACCCGAAGCGGTTTTTAACGCAAAGGATTCGCCCATTTTGTCTAGCTTATTACCTAAATTTATCCTACTTTCTATTAAATTACGACATTTTGCTAAAATATCTTCAATAGACCTTATCGTACCTTTAACCTGGTCGTCTAATTTCAATGTTGAAGACTTAGTTCTTCGTAAAACCTTAATCGTAAATTATTTAATTCTAACGTAAATTCTCCTAAATCGTTTAGTTTTTTCCTATTGTACTCTAAACCACTACGTTTTTCCTTTTTTCCTATTATTTAAAAACGCACTGGCGATAGCATGTAATCTAAAAAATCTACTAATTCTATCATAACTCTTACTCTTTTTCTACATAATTCCTTCTTGGAGCTGTTTGTGCAGGAATTGCAAGTAATTCGTGGATACGGATGACCTCTCTACGTACGCTGCCTTCGCAATTTTTTTTACACTTTTCCCATACAAAATAGGCAATGGCGACGGACAGCAGGACAATGATCACGATAACTCCAATTTCTGTGAATTTGGTGCCCTCGACGTCAGACGTGGGTTGATTGGCGTTGTTGTTACCCGATCCAGCAATCTCAATGATGTATTGCGAACTGCACGTTATTATAATATTAGACATTTTACACTAATTTTTAATTCTACGTTAAACACTTTAATTGTTCTTTAGGTAGGATCGCCATGTAATAATGTCTGATCTCAGGAAAATTTAAATAAATAAAACTCACCTCACATTTATACCTAATTTACTAATAACATAATATGTTTTATTTCGGAGCACACTCAAAAATTGATGCTACTGTTGCTATAGATAGGACTAAACCCCATGGAAACGCACAGCATAGGGGAAAGGGGGGCACATGTGGACAGGGGGTGCATGTGGGCAGTTTGAATTCAGCGCTTTATAAGGCATGAATAAATTCGAAAAAATTCTCATAGATGTCTCTGATTATACCTAATGTGTGAATAAAGTTTGAACATTTAACAGCTGATAGTGTTTGTGTTATGGTTGAAAGCACGTTTGAATGGTGACAAAGTAAACTTATTAGAGGAATATAATCGGTGATCATCAAGTAAGTAGATTGTATGTATAATACTGCTAATAACTTATGTTTACAAACCTTAACTAGGGGTTATTACTACCACAATATTTTACCTGTGAAAATCACCCTTGTGTTTAAAACAATTTTTCATCTACAAATTGTAACCGGGGCACATGTGGACATGCAGATACGGGGTAGATGTGGACTGTCCACATCTACCCCACAGTCCACATTTACTCCACACCGTGTCCTAAAGTCTATGTTTCAATACCCACAAATTTTCTTTTTTACAGTATGGTAAGGACTTATAAGCACAAAACATCGAGAGCTGATATTGATGAAACTATTGTCGCAAGAGCCCTTACAGAAATTAGTAATGGCAGAATGTCATTGCGTACAGCAGCATCGGAATTTGGCTTAAAGAAATCAATGTTGCACAAACGTTTCAAAAAGCAACGGAACACAACGGAAGATTCCGGTGCAGAATCTGATACTGTAGACCAAGGCAAGTCAAAATATGCTAGCAATCAAGTATTTTCAGCAGAAGAAGAAAATATGTTGAATAGTTATCTTCTTAAAAGTTCATCAATTCACTATGGTTTGACTTTGCGTCAAACAAGAACACTAGCTTACGAGTATGCCCTTAAACTAAATAAAAAATTTCCCAATAAATGGAATGTAGAAAAACAGGCGGGGATTGACTGGATGAAATCATTCTTAAAGAGACACAAAAACATTTCTTTAAGAAAACCTGAAAACACTAGCCTCGCTCGTGCAACTTCCTTCAATCCAGCAAACGTTAATGCATTTTTTTGTAATCATAAGAGCGTATTAGAAAAATTCAAATTTGAACCAAACCGTATACTAAATTTGGATGAAACTGGCATAACTACTGTCCTACCCTCTCCAAAGGTTCTCACTGAGAAAGGCAAGAAACAAGTAGGTCAGAT
>NW_022170403.1:44210515-44216248 GCF_008802855.1 Photinus pyralis
ATTTATATAACAAGAGCGCGAAGTTCAATTTCGCGCATTGAGACTGAAGGTATTTTGACGAGGCGAAGCAGAGTCAAAATATCAATCAAATGCGCGAAATAACTTTGCGCTAGCGTTATATACAATATTTTTTTACAACTGAACCGATTGTTAATTAAATTTGCTGTTTAAGTTCAACTTTGTCACGTGCGCGAAATACTTTTTTCACTGTTGACGATTTCGCGCACGTTGTCAATAGCAACCTTACTTATTAATTAACCGTTTAAAAATCTAGTACTTCGCGTTTCGAAATCCGTCAGAAAATGACGGTTTTTTTTTGACAGTTGTAGAAAAAAAATTTAGGTACATATACCATACGCCAGTCACAAATATTCTGGAAGAAAGTCTGAGATCCACGTCCACGCTTCGTAAGAGGCCCATCAGGATCCAGGCGATCAAGCAATTAAAAGGGAAAGTAACAAAATCTAAGAATGTTCCTGAAGTTGAGGAAAATAGTTCCGATTCTGAAGAGGAGGAAAGATTCTGGTTTGTCTGCATGGATAAAATATTCAAATAGTACGTCATCCGCTGAAAAATGGACCGATTGTACAATGTGCAGCTTTTGAGCTCGTGCGAAATATTGTGATGCGGGTTTTACCCACCACATTTGCCACAATTGCAATTTCGATTCAGATTAGTATAGCTTTGTTATTCCGTTTTTCGTATAAATAAATACGAATTACTTAATTTGTGAGTGTTCAATGAAACAAAATTACTGACACCCCAACAGCGAGGTACGTTGACAGATTTGCAGCAGTCGAAAAAAAAAATTGGTGGAAAAATAATGGTAAATGATTCCCGATTTATAATCGTGCAGGACGGTTGTCCTTCTATTCCAGTGGTAGGTACTACAGTAGAAGGAACAAATACTCTGTCATAACGTGGAAAAAAATCCTGAAAACCGTGTTAAATATCCTTGGTCTCTCCCCCTATATAGGGGGGACATCTTCCCATTTTTCCTTCCCGAAGAAAAATTGTCATACATAATATATATTGCCATTAAGGGTGTATTCCACTTAAATTTTATTTCTGAAAATCGAAACGAATAAACAAAGATTGAAGAATTTACCTGCCCATCAACCATTGTATAAAGTAAACAAGTAATTACGCTAATTTACCTAGGTCATTAGCCATTGTGACGAATATGCATATATAATTAGAAAACGCAAATCATTGTCACAGTCGCTAATCCTCAATAATTTCACTTTTCCCAGTTATTCATAAGACGTATATATTTTTTTAAACCCAGTATAGTTACTTCATGATCATGAACTATATTGACTCTATCTGGAAAATAACGCATGTAAGCGAATAAGTACCTATAATTAGATATATTTAAAAAATGCATATCCAAATCCCAAACATTTATTAGTACCTAGGGGTTTTTCAAAATTTCGTCTATTCGGGAACAACACAATATAAATGAGAACTAACGCGTTTTTCGCAAACTATATCTTTTCCGAAAGATGCTACATGGGAATAATTTCAAATCTGTATCACCCTAAAATTTTAAGGGTGTTTCAAAATTTCGTCTAAATCGTGTAACGAGTGGTTTTATTTCGCGCCAAATTTCATTAAAAAATTCGAAATTTCTTGTCATGATAGTGAAGGTCACCCTGTATATTTCATTATTTGTTCCGGTTAGAAATTTTGTGTTTGGGCATTTCGGTTCGCTCAAGACTATGGTCCGATAGATTTAATTTCGCTCAGATTTAATTTCGTCGTGGGAAGAGTGCAAAGTTGATTGACGTCATCATGAGTAATGCGAGTTTTGTCGTTCGTTTATCACCCAAGGCGCCGTCTAGACCGAGAATAGGAGCGGATATAGCAAGAGATAAGGGGTCTTCAATTCGTCAGCAGAAATCCGTGAGATAAGCTTATTCAGCAGTTCCTGGAGGTTGACGACGAAGTTAGAGTGGGTTAAGTCTTCTTTATCTAAACCAATGGGAGAATTTCTAGCGGGAGCCATTTTTGTTTTATGGTAATTTGGGTGTGGTTTTCTCAGTTCAATTCTGAAGAAGGGGATCGTTTTTAAACTTTAAAGAGACTCGCGGTTAGTATGTCAAGCGGTCAACACGTACCTTGAGTGATCGTTTTTTGGGGGTACCTAGCGGTTTGAGCCACCGGTTTATTTCGGTTGCTCGCAGTTGCGTGCTTTTTGCACCCGTTTCGAAGTGTTATTTTCTTTTCGCGTTGATTTTTTGGCGACGAAGACCCAGGTTCCGATAAGGTGATATTTTGGCGAACCCTTGAGCTTCACCCCAGTTTACTTTGGATGCAGTGAATCGCGTTAGGATACGTTGTGATTTCTCGAGGATATATAATTCAAAGTGCTGCCCTAGTCCTCAAGGCGCCGATATTCGGGATCCGCCCCAGGTGGAATTTCCTACTAGTGCCGTACGGTCATTTGTCGAAGGAGCGCTGCGTTTTGGAGAGATATTTGCCCCAAGAAGAGCTGGTGAAATAATACGTCGAACCACCCAAGAACAAATCGCGGTTTACCGTCGGATAGTGATCATAAAAATTTGTGTTCTGCCGTGCCGCTAACTCAAAAATCTGTCTCCCGCAGGCGATCAAAGTTAATAAACTCTAAGAGCCGGTGGAAGGAAATAGTAGGGGTCACTGTTTAAATTAAATACACCTGCTGTGTAGAAACTTTGGCAACTAGCCGTCTCCCACTCGCCACGCGAAGGATTTCCTGGACTAAGCTTCAGTTCAAACACTAAACTTTGCTTTCGTTCCGAGGAAGGATAGGCACCGTGGATTTTGTTTCCGTGTGTTAATTTCAAGCCACCCCCTAGGAAGTCACAGAGACCTAAGTGTCAGGTTTCATCACATCCACCCTGTACCAGAGGAAAGAGCAGTTCACAAGATCGGCTGTACAAATGTTGTAAAGGTTAGTCTAATTAAATTTGTAACGTTCTGTAAAGTCCCACTTTTTGGTAATGAAGCTATAGAAAAAATTTTGATTTGATTGTTTATTAAAGTCCAATGAACGATTACCAAAGAGTAGGATAAATTTTTGTGTTTATTTAAATAAGTCCCAGCCCACGCTGGAGTAAAAAAACGATTACCTGTTGTTGCAATTTTCAAACTGTAGAGGATGGCCACCCCTTGAGTAAATTAGTCTCACCTGGTAGGATTTTTTATTTAGTTTAGTTGTCATTGTTAAGCTAGTGTTTTTACAAGGAGGAGAGAAGAACTGCTAGATCCCTGTAATTTGTTTGTATCTCTAATATCATTTAAATATATTATCTATTTGGTTTCAATGTGCCTATGTCTTTAACGAAGAACGAGGGGAAGGAAAGGGAGGAGTAGGAGTTGAGGCAGGAGACTGGTAGGCGGCAGGTTAAGGTTTGTTACGCAGTTTCAAAAGAGTTAAAAGCCCACCGATTTGAGTTAGCCGGAGCATTTATTTTTATCGATTGAGCAGCCGGAGAAGAAGACGGTTTGCCTTGCCGGGCGGAACCGATGGTAATTTTCAAGTCCAGAAGGAACCCCCGTAGCAATCGGGAACAACACAAAATAAATGAGAACTAACACTTTTTTCGCAAACTATGTCTCTTTCCGAAGGATGCTACAAGGAAATAATCTCAAATTTGTATCAAACAAAATTTTAGGGGTGTTTCAAAATTTCGTCTAATTCGGGAACAACACAAAATAAATGAGAACTAACGCTTTTTTCGCAAACTATATCTTTTTCCGAAAGATGCTACATGAGAATAATCTCAAATTTTGATCACACTAAAATATTAGGGGTGTTACAAAAAACCTCAGAAAAGACGTAAACTTTTAATTTACCCAAAAATAAATCACATTTTCCGTGTGAATTCTATTACCCAGTATACTATGGAATTATAATACGTTCTAATGAATCCGGTTTCTATTTCTAAATTAGTCCCGATAAACGCAACAATGCCGCTAATGAAGTCAGGCCTGCCGTATGATGTGTTGCCTACTGTACATTTATAAATGGTGAATGACTTCACTAAGCGCTACAAGTTTTCGTAAAAAATTTCGAATGAATATTTCGTCTAAAATTTTTTGTAATTTATTTGAAAGTTTGGTCGATGGCTCTATGGTTTGCTAATGTTTTTTCTGAGTATGCTACAGGGAGATTTTTAAAATAATTTGTGTTGACGCCATTTTACCTATAAAAGTTCACTTTTTATTGGCAGTGCTCTAAATAATTGATTTTTCTTAAATATTAAAATTTTGTTCTGTAGCATACTTTTTAAATGTATAATTTACACGAAAAAAATTAGCCCCGTCTTTCATCTCATGTTTTACAGAAGTGAGACGAAATATAAATCGCACTATTTTCGCATAAATGTTGTAGTACTGGATTACACCCTTAACGTTTTATTTTTATTTCATTTTTGGTTTCAGGGGTTTCAGTCAATTCTGCTAATATTGCATTTACACAGCCTAGTAGGTAGTAAGCGGTGCATGGGTTGTTTTTTAAGTGATCGTGTGCCTTGGAATTCAGTAAGTTTTACTTTGAAGTCAATCATGCTGGCCTGAAATAGTACAATTACAACGCATCATGATGTATACCCAGCTTCAGTGATTGAGGCGTTTATTAAGGTGGCGTTTACATTGGAAAAGTGGAAATTTGTTTCCACAATAACTTCCTTCTGGGTATCCATTTTTGGTTGAAATAACATTCATTCAAATATAAATGTTCCGACATTTGCATGAAACAAAAATTATTTAGCCAATTCCTCTACTTTCGCCGTTATTTAAGAAAGAAGTTCTTAAAAAACTGTCATATAAAATATATATCTTTCATTTAACAGAAGTTAATTTTTTTACCTCGGAACAAAGTTATTGAGGAAATCGCAAGGCAACTTTTGCACTTTTGTAAACGCCACCTTAAGGTAATTCCGAGGGTAATTCTAAAGGATAGGTACCAATAATGTACATCTATGACTTAACGAAGGAGTACCTATATGACTACAATACACTTAAAAACGGAAGTACAGTTATAAAATGGCCTTTTCTTCTTTTTCCTGCAAGAACAAAGGGTCACTATCTACCTCTAAAAAATTAAACTTCCGAATTCCGACAAATAAAGCATCATTAGGTCACAAGAGTTAGGGGAAAGCCATTAAGGGAGAAATGAAGGAAAAAAAGTATAATACGTGCTAGTTGTAAGTTGGAACATATAATAAAAGAATAGAGGAAATGAGAAAGATTTTAAGCCGCTTTTGGCATCGAACCGTTATTTACTGTTTCTTTTCTTTCCTTTAAAACTTTTTGACTTCGCGTCTATCACACATTCAATCTAACACTCGCGTCTTGCACAAATTGATTTTCAACTTCCATCACGGCGATTATTAGATTGAGTCCTTCACACAAACATTATTTTTATATAAATTGTGGATATACATCCATTTTTTTTTCATAAAATTATCTCATCTCTGTATAGGTCCGGAATTTAACCGACCTCACGTATATACGGTATAATGAAGAATCCGGGGAGAACGAGGAAGTTATAAAACCAATTTCGCATTGCAAAAGAAACTTTAGTAGTCGAATAACTCAAGGAGTGGAAATAGTCATCATTTATTTCCCTTTTAGGCAATTTAGAGCATAATTCAATAGAATTTTAATTATGACGTCTTTCGACTCTACGATCGAGTGGTTTTGCATTCAAAAAAGAGTTCTAATTTAGCGATTTAACGTTTTTAT
>NW_022170403.1:44216726-44305103 GCF_008802855.1 Photinus pyralis
GACCCCAGTCCAACTCATACGAGCTCGTTTGCCATATTTGTTCACTCATTTATTTATTTTAAGGAACTAAGGACTAATACTAAGCGCGAAGCGTTATAATATTGGTTTATACTTTTTTATGTTTGGTTAATAACTTGAAATCTTTTTCCTGAATGATCATCTGGCACTATTACCTATAGTGACACACAGAAAAATCCTTCCTGGGTGCAAGCCTCGACACCCTAACAAACGAAAAAGTAGCTCTTAAGATAAAGATCTGAACGCCACAAGTCGTAAAACTTGGCTCTGCGTACGCGCAATGCAATTACTGTTCCAATTTTCTTTTATAAGAAGAATCTTCTGTTAAAATTTCAGAAAGATTGGTCCACAAATAAAAAAGTTGAATTTGGGCATGCGCAATCTATTTTTTATATATGCGCTAAATTTAGTTTTATAAGTATCACCTCCTGTTAAAATTTTCGAAAAATAAAAAAAATAAAAGTTGATTCTACGCAACGGCGATCCATTCATTTATTTTGTAAGAAGCATCTTGGTTAAAAATTCAAAAGACAGTGGTACGCAAGTAAGAAAGTTAGCGTTGCACATGTGCAATCAATTTTTGACTGTGCTACTTTCATTTTATAACAAAAAAATAACTAATGTGGGTCTGGGCATGCACAATAATTGTTTTACGCGTTTTTTTCTACGTATGTTGGTATACCACCGCCGTGGTATGTACAATTCATTTTTTCATGTGCATTTCTTCAGTTAAAATTTCAGAAAAATTCGTCCACAAATAAGAAAGTTAGTACAAGTACTGCATGCACAACCTATTCTTTGGCAGGTCATTCCAATTTGATTTTAGAAGAAGCATCTTAGCGTATAGAAATTATAAGCACAATAAACGGCAAAAGTGTTAAATTATGGTAGCTACATGTAAAAGTTGATTTTTTAGTAATGAAGGCGGAAAAGATTTCTTCCTTGGTGCAAGCCTTAACACCATAACTCCATAACCAACCAAATAGCAAAAAATGTAGAACAATAGCTCTTAAGATAAAGATCTAGTGAATTGGGGTGCTACAGGCTACAGTAGATTTGGCTGAAACTCCGGCTACTTAAAAATAAGGAAAAACAAAAATGCTACAGATCTTTCAGATAATCTATAATATAAAAATAAGTCGGGTTTTCCTTCCTGACGCTATAACTCCAGAACGGCTGGACCGATTTGGCTCATTTTGGTTTTGAATTATTTGTGGAAGTTCAGGGAAGGTTTAAAAGGTGAGAAAATAAAAAAATCGTACGGGAAGAGGTAAAAAAATTGAAAAGTTCCTTACGGTCGAGTTTTGCTTGCTACCGTTGCAGTTAACATGGCGCGCAAGCGACTTCGTGCCTTATTATCTTTAGCATATTTAAAGTTCCTTTCGGTCGAGTTTCGCTTGCTACCATTGCTACCAAAAAAACACCATTGAATTTATCTATATATATATAAAAATGAATCGCCAAAATTTATGTACGCACATCACTTCAGAACGACTGCACCAAATTAGATAATTCTTTTTTTGTTGTGTTTCTCATTATCAGGACAAGGTTTGTAAAAATTGTACGGAATAACTATTTTTGTTGTGTTTCTCATTATCAGGACAAGGTTTGTAAAAATTGTACGGAAAGACGTAAAAACAAGACTTTTCTCTTTCGCCGTTTAAATCGCAATATAACTAATAGATGGCGTCAACCGTTTATACGTTCACTGCCCACTGCTGCATTATTTACACGAACTATTTTTTTTCTTTCGTCGTACAAATCGCAATCTTCCATGTCTATTGTCTATCTATCTATACATATATTATTACGCGCATCAACGACTGCATCAAATTAGATAGTCCTTTTTTTGTTGTGCTTGCGTTATCGAAACATGTAGGTAATGCTCTCTTTTCTTAAAAATGAAAGCAAACAAATGCACGCAAAGGATGCAAATGTTACTATATCATTTATGAAAATAATAGTCTTCGACATATTCAATATAAATTCGTACCTACCTACCAAATTTTTAAGAATTAAGTAATTTAAGATTTACTATATAAACTACAGTATGGTGCGGGCTTTCTCTCGCTTGGGGTAAAAGTCGGGGTCGGATAAACGCAGGGACGTCCCGGGGGGGGGGGGCCAGGATTTTTCATTATTTGGCCAACTCTTCGGAAATAATTCACCAATTAATTGGAAAAAATCTATAAACTGTGTCCAAGATAAGGATGTCTATCATGGAGATCGAAACCATAGAAGATACGACGATGGTCAAATTAGAGAAAAGATGCGCAATTAAACCATTATTATCGTGCTTTAGAGAAAACAAAAAAATTCCGATTACTTCCGAAGATATGACAGAAAAACCAAAACTTGCCGATTTTATGTTTATTTTTTGCTAATTGCTGGTGTTATTTGAACAGATACAACGAGAAAGACAAAAAACACTTTTTCATTGCCACTTTTTGAACTCTACGAGACAGTACCCGCGCACAACTTGCGAGCATACCTATCGGATAAATTCCTAGAAAATGTTAGATTCGTATGCTTGCACGATTAAGACGTTGTGTCCGGGTGCGCCAACCTGTTGAAACCCACAATTTCCAACTTTTGTTTTTATTTGTGTGACGTACATAGTTGGATTCGTAATAAAAAGTGCTAGGTACTAAATACAGTGTGTACTTTTTACACGGGCCATATAAAAAAGTATAGTTTGTGATAATTTCTCCGAAACAAAACGTTGTATTAAGAATCTTCCAACAGTGCTCAAAAAGGGGCAATGAGAAAGTATTTTTTGGGGACATGGAAACGGCAGTTCTAGGTTCTAATGTAAACCCGAGTGTCTTCAAATTATCGTCCAAAAAGTTGATATTCGAGTCCAATACTCCACAGAATTCCTTTCGCTTTGAGGTTTCGACTAGAACCAGCAGGATTATATTATGCCAGTAGATACGTCAAATTACCGCAACTTACAACGCCACCTGAACCACTGAATTCATCACTTCTTTCCGAGCAAAGCCCTCTATCGAAGCATTTCTTGCAGAATATTCAACATTATAACTGATGTGTATTCCAAATGACATCATTTTTTGGTGCAAATATAATTCGGGAAAGGGATTTCAATCCAAATTTTGCGGTATTATTTTTTCTGTAACCAACATCATACACATGCACATCCATCCCAACATGTAACCAAGAATGCGAAAATTACAAACACCCGTGCGAAGCCGGGTCGGGCACATAATGCAGTATATAAAAGAAGTCGCAATCGTGTGAATGAAGTTACCACATTTTATTTCCTTAAATTCGGATTCCCACCTTTTTATACACAAATTAGAATTGAATGCAAAAATCCGCATTTCAAGTAACTGGAAAACTGCAGGAGTAGCTCGAATAACGAAGACGAAGAGGGACAAACGTAAACTAATAGCGCAACTTTTCTTTTGGAAAATACGTTGCAAAGTATCTTAAAGATATCGTCTTTGGGAAAAGAATCTTAAAATAGTTTGGTATCAGCTAAACGGAAAACTGTATACAGCAAAAGTTTACACAGGATATTACAAGTTGGTAAAGATTAAGTTACTTCCATGTACGCAATGTTCAGTTTTGGCCATTAGACGGTTTGCTAATTGGATCGTCTTAATTATAACGCAGTGGTTGGCGATGTGAAACAGGATGTTATCAACTAAAAGGGGTTATCTATTAAGCTACTTAACACGAAAGGAAATTTGCATATTTTTAATCGAGCATAAAACTTCGTAAGTAATTAAATTGAACAAATTGCGTTTTTTGACGCTGAAGGCGTTGAACGTTTGAAAATATAAAGCGCCGTAGCGGCAATAAAATGGCTACCGCGTTAAAAATCTGTAGCAAGAAGGTGTGATTCGCACCAATTCGTGGCAAAATTCCACATACATATATCCAGACTATACATGTAATATACGTGAACGGATAGACGTGTGTAGAGTAAAAAAGTGTCGGTTTTTATTGATTCGCATGTCGTGCGCGCCGACTCGCCCTTCAACCCCCTTACTCAAAGCTTTTGTCACTGTTTATCCTGTATCTGGTACAATAATTGGTTGCGCAGAACTCTTGGGTATGCTTGTTTACTACGTTTACAGAGCGCTGAAAAACGATTATAAATACTGGGGAGGCTAATCGTTACTAAAGAAGCATCTCGTACCTTAATTTACGCTGTTCCTTTAAAAAGCTAATTAGATTTCTTAATAATTCTCAAAGGAAAGTCGCTTTGATGTATTCAAATGACAAATTTTTCCGGCGTAAAGGCTTTATACCGGAACACCAACTTTTTAATCTTGGCGCGTGTTGCTGTAAGTACAAAAAAGAAACGACTAAATTAATAAACATTAACGTAATTATTACTAATCTGCAACATTTCTTTAAATTGATATTCACCCAGCTTCGCTAATATAAACGTAGTTATCCGTTTATGTCAGTTCTCATTTCAGCCTCTCTATAGCGACGACGGGTCCCCGACCCTCTTTCAGATCATATCAGACTTTGATTGGGTTTTTAACTCTAATTGTACCTTTTTGTGCTTGGCTTTTAAGCAGTTCCGTTTTCAGGCATCGTTTCGAAATAATTACGTTACTTATTTAACGAAATTAGCCCAACTCTCTCTCTCACAATTTGTTTATTATGCTATGCGCATAACAATTTCTAATCACTACTTTGTTTTTTTGTGTCATGATTTTGAAACTCTATGAGAGATAAAATTTAAAAACACAAGAAACACTATAAAAATAAACGCATAACTTTTCCCTAAAGTTTCACCGGGCCTAATTTAATTTTTTATAAATTCTTATATACATCTACGCTACATTATGATACGAGCAGAGATTAGGCTCATGGCGTATTTTCTACCGCAGTTTTCTTTTTACATCTCACAATATCTTACGATTTTTATTCTACTAATAAATAAACTATTCATACCAATTTGGGGAGGGAAGAAAATTTCATATACATTTTGCGTGTCCAAGCGTATATTTCTTTTATTATTGGAGATAGGAAAATAATGTAAGAAGAAAAAATACTTTAGTTTCAATTTCTGATAATGCTACACATTCAAAAAAACCAGTAATATAAAATCAAAAGAGCATCGGAAAACAAATTAATTTGTTTACTTAGAACGGTTGCTTTTTTCTGTAATATTCAATAATATCAAATTTAGAAATTAAAGCTACAATAATGTCATAATGTGTTTAGAATCGCAGTAGCGTAGTCTCTTGTCTGTCTTCCGTATAAAGTTGCGGACCCCTTGTTTTTAATTTGGCGTCGTGCGAATCCACATTGACTAGTCTCTATGGAACGACTCTTCCACGTAACAATGTTAGATTTCTGCGACGTAGTTCACGTAGTGGATCTTCTACAACGCGCTACAGTCTACATGTCATAGCATTTTTGTTTTGCGTCTTCAAGTATCACTAGACCCCAGTCACCCGCTTACGAAATGTCAACCGATGATTTTTAATATTTCACTTTACATTTTCCCAACAAACTGGAATCAACTTAACCAAAGTCTAATTTACAGAATAGGAATCAAACTAACAAGTAAAAGGGTTATCGATCTAAGGCGAGTATCTAGCGCATTTTCCATAGATTGATCATGACCAGTACAGGGAGATCAATAATCATATGCTGCGCCGCTCTTATAAAATATCACATTAGTAATCATTTGCCGCAACCAGGAATATGTGTACCAATACAAAACATAACCTATAATTTTACAAACCAAAACCATGATTTGTGATTCTTATTCGAATACTTTCGTCCCTTTCAAAACGGCTTTTTTCAAGACTACCAGTTTCTTTCGAATATTTACAAGGTGGGTTAATTACTTGTAAATTACAAACAAACGGTTTTTTAGTTGTAGCGTGTAATAGGCAATAGGTTTACTCCGACAAGCCTTTTACTTTAGAAGAGAATAAGATGCGTTTGCTGTCCTGTTTCCGTAATGGGACTAAAGACGAAAGTGGAGTTTGGGAGTACTCGATACGTTTGTGTATACAGGAGTTTCGATAAACGATTGTCAACCATGACGAAGATTACAACAATATACGCCGAAATGCTCATCATCTACTTGAGCGGTTTAACATACAGGAAGTCTTGCTTCTGGGAAGTCACCTGGCCGCTTAGTGATTGCTAATAAGGAGGTTGTAAAAGATGTTGCTCGTCTTGAGCAGTCGGAAAAAGCAGCTGCGACAATTTGTCCCACTAACGGGCATCTTATACGGAACGTGTGACGCTATTGCCTGGAGAAAATTGTACTTCTATCCTTTAAAGTAACCGTAAATTATTTGCATGCAAATTTACGAGATGGTAACGTATTCGAAACCCACACACCATTGCCGAATTACGAGCAGGTATAGAAGCTACCGTTTGAAACATTACGCAACAGCACTTACATGCCGTCTTCGAAAACATGAAGAAAAGAGTGGATCCCTGTCTTAATAATGGTGGCAAGCACTTCGAACAGTTGTTATAGTGTGCATGTAATTTGCCCAATTACTTCGATATTAACGAGTTGTAAAAGAAATAAAATCGTTTCAATTTTCGTAGTAATTTGCTATTCGTGTAGTTCCACATAATTTGGAAACTTGCAAGGTGGTTAAATCGTTGATTTAGGTTAAATATGGTTAAACGTCAAAAGTTTACTTTAAGGTTATGTTTTAGTATTGGTGCACCAGGCCTGTTGCGGCAAATGATTACTAACGTCATAATTTATTGAAGCGGCGCAGCAACTCAATATTGATCGCACTGTATTTGCCAAAAGACTGTAGCTATCTGCGCTATGTTTTCTTTATATGGAATGTATCCTTTGCTATATTTAGAATATAACAAATAATGGAAAATATTACTTAACTATTTGGATAAGCGTTTACTTTTCATATTGGCTCAATATAAGAAACAGGACAGTCTCTTTAAAAACTGTGCTGCGAAAAGTATTTTTTTACTTAAATTTGAGTGATAATTCTCCCCATATTGATCTACGTATACTAACTCAGCATTTAAGAAAGATTTGATTCATTTCTTATTTACTGGCAATGCAAAAGAACGATCTACTACTATAGTAAATTATTTTGTTCTTACCCTACGTTTCATGATGTCGATAGGCTACCACTAATAGATACTAACCTGAAACAAAAATAAAAGTAATTATAAACAATTACATATTGGTAACTAGGTATAAAAACGTATAATTACAAGAAGGCGTATATAATTAGTATATCGATGTTGGTGTAATTAAAAAAACTATTAAGCGATAGATAATCATTCGTTAAAACAGTAATAGGCAATTGTAAATGATAGTGGAACTGTATCGGAACCGGAAAAGTATACGGGGTGGTACATTGGAATTTGGAATTAACGTAAACTCCATTATCCACAGATGAGATTAGACCTGAGATTAGAACTCAAGACTGTGACGGCGAAAATGGTAATGAAACGTGATACGTTCGAGGTGGTGGCCAACAGTTGGACTTTGGCTTCGGTGGTATACTTCGAAAAATAGGCGACTCGCAAATAAATGAATGTTACCAAACTGTACCGTGTTATTTTGGTTGAGGCTGCGGTGTATCTCATTTTTAAAGTTAGCACTTGCGGTTTTCGCGACTCTGTGCCACTGTGAAACTTTTAATGCCACAAACAAAATCAATCTAACTACGCTTGTAGATTGTCATACATCAATGTAATCAGGCAAAAGAATGCAAGAACGTTAAGATATACAGATTACAGAGATATACCAACATTTGGTCATGTCTCAGAAACGGCGATTTAAAATTTTTTTTACTACGCCACTGGAGGTACGTAGACCTACACGTACATAAAATAAGCTGTATTTCCCCTTTTTCTATCTTACATGGGCAGTAGGATAACATCCCAAAAAGTCAAACTTTTTGTTTTCATCCTATCACAGAAACAGGGGTTTCGAGGTACCAATAGAAGAAAAATTTCAAATGTTTGAGAAGATATTAAGGCTTGGTAACAAGCTAGGTACCTCTAATTGCACAACATAAGCAAACATTTTGCAACGTAATGGTCATGCCTTTCTTTCAATATGAAACATCACCAAGACGTAACGTAACGTAAATGGAATTACGTGCCTTATTTATTAATAATTAATTAACAGTAACTGTATAACAATCTATAACAGTTAAAATATTATTATCACTCACGAATACACAATTTATAACAGCACGAACATTTATTACTTCGACGAGAACTGTCCTGAAACGCAATTCGATTTGCTTGTATAGTAAACTCGAGTGTTCCCGAGTGGTCGTGAGTCTTCTCGAATGTTCTTAAAATCAGCAAAACACGGCCCAGAAAAATTGTTCGTTTTGTATCACCGATGGCAAAGCTGTCATGGCGTCTTGATAACTATCGAGATTTCTGGAATATTCGGTACAGTATTATATTAAAAGATAAAAACTAAATAACTTCCAACATGAATGTTTTTATTTATATACGATTCCGATATTCATACAGACATCCCGGATAATCCTTACACTTCAACATTCTGTCTATACCTAACAAAGGACGTATTTTCATCCAGTTGAATTAAAAAATTCACATAAAATTCCAATTGCACTGAATCTGAAAATAACAACAGCATTCGTTTTAAAATCCCCAGGATCTATTCCCTTTTTTTAATACACTTTTTTACCCTTGTGTTCAACAACTCATATGCAATGAGTATATCTCATACTGCACTAGTGCATCTGCATGTTGTACAGATAAATCTGGAATCCAATTTAAAATGTTATTGACGTCATGGACTCCATCCCGGAAAAATGTTGATTTTCATCTCTTACAATGCAATAAAACACACAGATTGAAATTTATTCGTTACATACTCGGTAGAATATGCATTTAAATTTGCATCGGCGGATACGATGCCTAACACGAATCATTCTTCGATACCTAAACCCATTTATAACAAAAAAAAAGAATTTTATTTTTCGGCGCGCACACGAAGCCATTTTTCCTTTTTATGATGCCTGTAAATGTATGTGTAAATAAATCGCAACACATCAATAACTGGGCTTCCTTCATTAATCATGCATATCGTTGTTTGATGGGCCCTTTTTAATCGAAGCGCTGTTCCGTGTCCAAAATATCATGCGGTGCGCTTCTGCACGCTGCTAATGATTATAATTTAGACCTCCATCAATTTATATCGGGCTTTAATGGACTATAATAACTCGCGAAGAAGATTAATTGTCCTTACATTTGATTTGACTTTTAAAATAGTAGAAAGAGTAATTCTCCGATTAATTGTCTATTTTATATGCGTCTTTTCCGATCATTTGTATCACGTTTTACCCACCACAATGATGTTTGTTCGTGCCCTTCTAGGGTACATACTAACGACATTTTTTATATACAAATTTAAACACCCTCATAAATATTCATAGTGAACTTATTTCCTTTATTGAAATTAAAACAAAGTTAAAATAATTTTTATAACAATCCCCATATCCATGAGTTCAAACAATATACGAAATACCTTTAAATTGCCCAGAGATGGCTATCTTTAAGAGCATTTAATCTCAAATTTTACTTGAGACATTTTTAACTTCACTCACATACAGTGCTATTCATTTAGAAGTAGGGCATAGGGATTTCCTATGTCTTGTTTTAAATGACAAAAACTCTGCTGAGGGACGCCTAATTTTATGCACCTAAAATAACTTTTAAAAACAAATAAAGATTTTGATGTCATATTAATTAATTGGAATATTATGGCTTTAGCTTCCGTATTTTTATTTTCGTTCGTGTTTGATTGTATTTAACTTAAGAAAAACTTGATATTGTCCATTGGTATAGCAGTCTGGATGCCAAACTGGGATTTTTGGTTTAACCTGGAAGTGAGGTACGGTGAAGGTTTTTTGACGGCTTTTAGTCAGCAAAAAAATACAAAAATTAAAGTTATAAAAAATATGGGCATATAGCACATCGATTTAAACTAAAACAGAAACTCCTATTTGTTAATTATTTTTTTGGGGGGAAGCTGCTTGAGGGGGGAAGCTGGAACTACTGAATAAAATAAAAAACAAACAAAAAAATAAATATATTAACTCAAACTCAAATATATTACTTACAGATATAATATTTTTAAACAAAAAAATAACAAACAAACAAAAAAATATTGCAGATAAACATAAATTTACTCGTCCGATTCTTCGCTTTCTGATTCATTTTGCGCAGTTTCCACAAATTTAGTGGATTTTTACATTTATTTTCGTCCCTTTTATCCATCATGCATTTGCACATCAGGCTACATGACAACCCATTTGATAGACAACCACATCTGTTCGAGCTGCAGGGGTCATTAGCTTTTCATGAGCATTTAGCAAGCTCTAGAATAAAATCTGGTGTCAATTTAGTATTTTGGGGACAGAAATTGGGTTTAAAATTTTGTTTTCGTCATCTTTTTCCCATCCATATTGCGTAACGTCAATTTTAGGAAGAACAAGGTTTTGGGCAGCATCCAACGTTCCTAGATCTCACTTCTTCTGCCCATTTGTCTTGGCGTTTTTCACAGGCTTTCAGAATGTTTTGATTTATGTCCAATGTTCGTACAATATAAAATTCGTTAAATCGGCTTGGGTTTTTAGGATCTTTTTCACGACATTTTTCGGTGCACAACAAGCAGTCTTCTCTAAAATCGAACGCACTAAATGATCGCACTAAATGATCGCAGATTACGCACTTCTGTTGGTTTAGATTCTTCTTGTCTCCTACTTTTTTTGAACAATCTGGCAATGTGGGTCTTGGATGTGTATGTCGACACACGAAAGCGATGACAATAAAATTCATGGATCTCTAGTCTCTGCTGGTCTTCAATCCAATTTTTCAGCGTTTCATCTTCACGTTGGTCGCACGCACTAATTATTGTTTGAAGTTTTTGTTCACTGATTGTCATTAACTGTTCGGATTTCTCACACTGAAATATGCACTTTTAGCGCATTTTTGAAAAAAATACGCTATTATATTCGTTATTGCTGGCAGGCCGGCTGTCCGCGTTAGATTTCCACAACTACAATAGCTAGAGACTTCAAATTTTCACTAAAAGCTTTCTGCTATAGTGTAGATGTGCAGGCACTAGCCTATTTTGAGTTAGATTACTTGTGAGATCGATAATTGAAGAAAATAATTTCGATATGGGTTTCGGAGGTGCTATAATTTTACCGTTAGATAGCGCTACTAGTATAAAAACTTATTATTTACTTTGTGATTTGTTTTACAAAATGAAGACGTACCGTCAATTGAAATTAAATAAGATTAATTATTTAACGCAGCCAAAATTACTCGTGAGATCGATAATTTTAAACTTCGCTAATAAAATGCTGACCTGCATTACCAAAAATGCGCTTTAATCATGCATATGCTGATTTACAACTTGTTTTATGTTCACTTTTAGTTTCCATCCTGGCGTTGATAGTCTTGCAAAAAGAAAAATGTGTTTTTATTTTCGAAAGTATTTTAATATAAAGTAATTTCAGACATAAAGAAAACCCGTTCCTGAAAAAACAAATGCTGAAAAAAAGTTAATATTGTAAGGGCCGGTTGCACAAACGCAGTTTAAACTTCGTTTAAATTAACGCAATGGATTAAGACATGATTAGTGGAAATTTGACAAAACGTCAAATTTCAACCAATCATAGACCGTAATCCACTGGTTAATTCCAAGCTAGGTTTAAACTGTCTTTGTGCAACCGGCCCTAACTGTGAAAATTACTACTAACCAAAACTTTTGCTTTGATATTGGTAGTTATTTGCACAATTACACATTGGGATATGTGGGATGGGGATATTTAAGTAAGGGTATTGGAGTAAATGGTAAACTTTTTAACTCTAAATTTTGACGCTATCTTGTATATCTTTATAGGATTTATTCAAAAATCATATTTTGACATCAAAATTGTAATCTCCACCCAAAAAAACCTATAAAAAGACGTATCGCACTTGTTATATTATAATTATTATCTTGAATTTCTCAAAATGCTCAAGGGTGACAGAGTGGCATCAATCGTATTCTTAAAATAGACCTACTTAGTGACCTAAAACCGCAAAAAAATGTTCACCGTACCTTACTTCCAGCTTTTTCGTCTGGCATGTTCGAGATATTCACATTTAATGGTTTTATCCATGTAATACACCGTAAACAACCCTCATCATAACCTAAAAGCATACTTTACTGTCGTTTTTATTAAAAAATTTAGAATGACAATGCAAAAAGTATGCGCATCTTACTTCGGTTGCATAAAATTAGGCGTCTTTCAGAAGAATTTTTGTCATTTAAAAGTAGTACATACTTACATAGGAAATCGCTATGTCTACTTGTAAATGAATATCACTGTATAATTGACTACGATTTTGACATATTTTGATATTAGGAGCGGTTATTTCTGCCTGATACAATGCTTCGTGAACTGATGAAGGATACGAACTGTAAAACGGATCATTCCGTCGGATACCTCTTCTTCTAAGAATTTGTCAGGGAGTTGTGGTCCTTTGAATGAACCAATGTTTATAAATTGCAAGCAACAAAAAATCTACCACAGGAGTGGAATTCTAACTGTTCCTTAAAGGTTCGAAACGTCTGTCTTTTATTACTTTAAATGGTTGAAATTCCCACTACGCCAAATCGTGCACTTTAATGAAGGTTTTTTTCAAGAAGTGTGTTTAAAATCATCATTTTCGTTACGAACTAACTAGGAAGTTCAATCCCCTTTTTAAAGCATTCGCACGCCGAAGTGACCGAGCAAATATTTCTTTGTAGTAAAAAAATAAACACGACACTGGCCCATTTGCGATTTGTCCTCGGCCGATAACAGTTGTCTATATTTATTTCCAGAACTGGGGGAAAATATTCGTTCGGCTAAACCTTGATCAGAGAGGTCTCTTTTGCTTCTAATTATTTTTACCACTTTTAATTGTAAGATTTTCCGAAAACGAAAACGTCGTTCCCTCGTGGTGGTCTGAATGCCTTCAAAAACTTCCCAGACTAACCGCTTCTTATTTTTTCATTAATTAATTTACGCTTTTCGCGTCTTTCTCGCGGCGGATATTTTGAAGGAACCGAGAGCGAACCGTTGCGTTATGTGTATTGTACTAAATCAGCAAGCAGCGTTAGTTTTTCCACGTTTTGTGTTATTACAAGCACTTGCACCATGGATGAACAATTAATTGAATTAGTTCGAAGTTAAGAAGGAGTCCTTCATATAGAATGAAAAATTCTCCTTTGGTTTTGCGCTTTTTGAAAATGTAAAATCCATATCATCCTACGTTTCTGGTTTTCTTGGTTGTGAATACTACCCCAAAATTGATGACTGTGAGCGGATCGTGAGTGTTCTGTGATCTGACCTCATAGTGTGAATCGCCCTTAACTAATATTTCTTCGAATGTGAACCATTAATAAAATGGGTTGTTGAGGAGAGTATAGAGAGTGTTATTTCCTTCGCTATGACATCTATGTCTAGCGTATTAATTCCAAAGCCAGATGAAGCTCTGTAAAACGTAGCATAGCTATTAAAAATTGAAAACCAAGTGAGACCTCTTTTAAGTTTAACAAAATTTAAGTTTAAAAAAGGACCACCCGAAAATAAAATAAATTCATTTTAACCTGCAAAGCTCTCTGAAATCTGATACAAAGTAAGCAAAAAACCTCCCATCTTTATTACGTTACCTTCTAATCAAACTTCTCAAACGGCAAAAAATAACACCTCAAGGCGTTTTCATTTCGTGAATTAGTAAACAGTAATTCTATACATTCAAAGTAAATAATAATGACACATTTTTGTATATGAAAAGAATAGAATATGAATAAATCAGCGAGTGGTATTCAATATAAATTGAATTGCAATCAATGTCAAATCGAATGAATAAAATAGCAGAATGTTACTTGTATATCAATGAGAAAAGTACTTCGCTATGAAATTTTTATTAGCTTTTGTGTAATGGGGCACCTTTGCAGAGACAAAAATAAAAATTGCCCTCGTTAATTTGTTCTTTTTAAGTGACTGAGTGACAATGCATTAAAATGTTATAATCATTGAGGAACAAAAGTGCTAGGCATCCATATCTGTTTGAAAATTTAAAATCGCACTACGTACACTATAAAATGCAGAAAAAATACATTTTTAGTACACAGAAGCCAGAAGGTACTGTCATGTAAATAATAGAGTACCTAAACTTCCTCGCCAAAGACCATAAGTTTGAAGTTTTTCTTAAATCCCTAGCTGCAATTACTATGAACCGTCCTGTCACGGGAGCTTTTGAGTGGGATTTATTTAATACCACCCGTACACCTGCGCATGCGAGGTTCTGCCCAAACGGTTTTCAGCTCTTCCTTTTATGTACCAATGATTCGGGCCAATCGGTTCAGCCGGAAATGAAAGTACAGACACCGACAGACAGACCGACATCATCGAGCTTTTGTTTGATTCGGATTCCTGGTTCTTCAAAACGTGTATTTCCGTAAAAAAGTGGGGGATGGAGTCATTTTTACCCCAAAGCAAGCTTAAAATCGTAGCTTAAAATCTATGACAACGATTATTGCGACAATATGGTTGTCATGGATTTTAAGCTCCGCTTAAGTTAAACCCAGCTTAAATTTATCGGTGCAAAAACTGACGAGACGAATGACGCTAAACTGTTGTTGAAAATTGGTAATGAACGACTACCAAATTCTTAATTCTCGTTTGCTATTGTTGACTTCCTTAATAGTTGGCGATGAACGAACAAGTTGGTAGCTTTTGGTGGCTTTCTGGCACGTAATGAACCCTTCTTCAGTACTTTCAAGTTTTGAATGAACCCCAGTAGATACTTACGTATGTTGGGGAACTGAAAAGGTAAAAAGGGAGGTAACGACGTTTAGCGGTAAATACGGGAAACAAAATTCTATGGGAAAATTATCTTACAAAAGTAATTGTAAATTATGTATTATTTTGAATACGTTTCAAGCTGGAAAGTCCTAGGTTTCGGATTAGCAGTCACATAAATCAAAGGTTATCTACACAAGTCTAAATTTTAGGAGAATTCTTTATATTTTGTGAGATTCAAGTTGCTTGTTAATTCATAGTAATCTATTCTTTTTTTACATACGAGTATAATAATTAAGTAAGCATTATCTTGTATCATGTGCAGGATCTTTGTAGCGAAACACAGCAAACGAAAATGGTTATTTGGCACGAAAATGCGTACGCGTTGACAAATTTTAGTGAGACTTCTCTCACGCTTGAGAGCAATATACGTTCCCGTTACACTTACTGTTCATAGTAATTGCATAAATGATAATTTAGCTTGGTAAATTAAAAGCTCGTTTATTGCTTAGTGTAATCTCGCATTTAAACAGCTGTTAGGAAAAATAAAGGATGCATTCCCTTATATGGTTACCTAATGCTTCCGGCATTTTGGTTTTATAATTAGTAGGTAAAAGTACTCACCAGCAATTAAATTATCGTACTAATTGTGCTTGAATCATGATAAAAGCTCAAACCTTTTTGGAAAAGAGTAGGCATTTTCCGCGAAAGGATATCGTAGCCAAAAATTTGGGGTTATGTAACTTTAAACTTTGAATTTGAAGTGATGTAAGTCGGTTTTAAAAAAAAATGCAATGTTTTATGCAAGATGTCGACATCGTTATCTTATACATCGATTGGCGGAAGAGGCCTAAATGCATTGCGCGATGCCTACATCAATTTCATGAATTTTTGATGATCATGTACGCCCAGTTTCAACGCGGGGCAAAGATCGAATGAATTTAAAAAAAGCAAAAAATGTCATCCGTAAAGTAGGATTTTACTTAGTTTGTGCGCACGTCATCAATTCTGTTTTCTGGGGAATATTGTAATGCCAACGTATTCACAAAATAAAAATAAAAACATTTTAAACCACAATAACCCTTGGACGTGTTTAATGTTTATGTTAGACGAATGGAGGTATGTATTTCGCAAAATATAGGTTCTTGAGCACGAGCCGTGCGTTATTTACAAAATAAAACCAAAAATCTTTAGTGAAAAGGGTTTTTTATAGCATTAGAAAATGGATATGTTTTGTATATGGGTATGAAGTTACCAGTTTCGTTCAAGCAGAAAAGACACTGACGTCGCATCAAGTGATGATTGTACCGTACTCGGGCGCAATCGGTAGGTTAAGGAAAAGTCGGGGATACTGTCGATACGGTACTTACTTAATAGCACGCAATTATTCTGTTAATTCCAATCTAAAATTCTCGCACATCCCCTTTAATAGAATTACGAGAATGTTATGAGGCTTAAGCAGGAACGTGGAAGGGGTCATCGCGCAAAGTTTGCATCGTTCTTGGTGCGGAGCGAAGAGTTTTGCCAACCCTAAATTCTTGGCGCGGAGCGATGCTGGGCGCGCGCGTGGATGTGGTTGTCGCTCCTGGAGTTGAGACATAAGTGAGATAGATTTACGCATTGTAGTATATGAGGAACCGAAAATGCATATCGTTGTTTTCGCGTGCACAATCGTACCTGTATTTGTTCGCCAAGTTTGTACGAACCATGTGCGAACGTGGAAATGGTGTTTCAACATTCTGTTCCAAGTTCGAAGACATGGCGTTAATTCCAAGTTCGATGAAATGAATGCACGTGGAAGGCCTGCTTTAATATTCAGAAATTTTACGTTTGCAACACGAGCGAATTTGCGAGAGAGTGGAGCAAGTGATCCTGGGTGAATAAGGGTTATATTTGTGTTTTACATATGGCGTTATCGAGGGCGTTATACGGTCTCCGGCGATGGTTGCATACATGGCCTAATAAGAGTATATTAGGCCATGGTTGCATAGATTGCGAAATCTGTGAATTTTTTTATGTTGCGTCGACAGTATGTAAACACGTGACATGCGAAATGAAGGGCGAATGATAGTTAATTACAGTAGACATTGTTGCATTTTATTACAAATACTTACACAACGAAATAGCTACTATCGATCTGTAAATCCGTTAATATAGTGCTAGCAATGTAAATTCAACTAATGACGTGCGTTAGCTACTAATCGTAACTGTCATAATTACAATCTTTATAACCAATAAAGGCATAGGTATGTGATTATTCATTGCATATTTTTCACCGTAACGATCCATAAAGTGAACACAAATAGCATCGCATATATCAATCAAATAAGAAATTAACAATACCCGTAATTTATAAGAATAACTTTCTAAAAAATTGTTCAACAACAGGAATATTCTCGATTTTATAAATTAATAGGTTCGTGGATAATAATCTAACGCTGCATGTCGAAGAAATTTATTCCAAATCGTGTATAAGAAATCGTGAACCGTAGGAGTTCGTAAACAATAGCAATTGAAGATTGGCATTTGTTGAGTATCCCATCGCGGTATCTTCGCACACCTGACACAAAAGAAGTAGAAAGAATTTATAATGCAAACCTATTTAATTTAATTTCACTTGATTTATCTTGATTTAACTTATTACCGATTGTGTGAACAACCGTCCCGATTTGGGCACCTTGTCCCGGTTTATCCTGATTTAAAGCTATTCTGTTTTAAAAATCGCCTCGATTTCTATAATGTTCTAAATTTAATATTTTGATTACAAGACTGAGGCTGGGCTGATGTGAAAAATACAAATTCTGACGTACATATTTATCACGTGAACCACGATCTGCGAACCCATTTGTCGTATACACAATATGTAAAAAAAATTTTCCAAATAAACAAAGGATCTCTCCTGACCTTTGTAGATTATAAGGAGAGGAACCAAAACCAAACTATACCTACTAAACTGCGTTCACACCTCCAGATGCAGTATGTGGTCTTATGGACTAAATGCCTTTCTTACTTAATTGGCGTCATTCTTCGATAACGCTATCCTTGTTCTTGATCGCAATGATGCCAAACTGACATATAATTGTATTGAAGGATTAAAACACAACATAATCTCTTTGATCTGTCATTGTCACGTTTGTTAATAAGTTTGGCAAGCATGTACTGTTTGTCATACTGCATCTGGTGGTGCGAACGCGCTATAGGTAATTTTTATTGTCTACAGATGATAAGGTTTTGAGAATCCGATGTTAATTACAGATTACAGATGGTCATTTAATCTACAAATACGACCAAATAACTACCAATACAATTACACTATACAGCAGTAGTTAGATTGCAAATATACGACCACACTTAGCATGTGCTCTGTGCTCAATTGTGTAATTAAGTGTTGCCAGATGCTACCGGCTCGACGAGCGGAAACAAAAAAAAATGGTATTTTACCGCAAAGGAACAAATTTTCCCCAAAATGATTTTTGAAAATTAAACCTGATGGTAATACCATTTACCTGGTATTTTACGTATTTGTACCTATGAAAACTATGATCTGTTATAGATTTGAACTATTCCCTTGGAGAGAATCTCCAAAGGTCCCACGATTTATGTTACTTCGTTTATGTTTTTACCATTAACCACATAGAAACATTCCATTGAATGCTTTACTTACATTAGATTGATTTTTGTTTACATTAACGAATGCGCGCGCAACATGCTAATATAGTTCATGTAAATAAGTCAAAACATACCCCCGCCTTGAAAAGCCAAGGGCGCTTTCAAAACAGCACTAAACAAAACAAGTATACATTGTGCACAACTCTTGTGCAGATAAAGCGCATTTTTTAAACCGAAATAACTTTTGTTTTGACCTCAGTAATATATTTATTGCAGACGTCTCAATCGCCCTTTGTGAGTACCCTCTTCCGACAATCCGTTCTTGAGGTATAAGGGAATATACCCGATCACGATAAGAGGCCAAGGAGGAGGGCTATGGTTGGTAAAAATGGGTTGAACTTGTGTTTAACCCCCCCCCCCCCCCTTAACTAGGCACCACTCAGACCAATTGGTTGTCGTATGTAAAAGTTATGCACTTTTACATTCAAAAACAGCATCTCAGGAACAATCTTATAGGCGTTGAGTCAGAGGGCATGTGCGGTTTCCTTTCTGGCGAGTAAGTTTAACCTACAAATTCAGATTCGTCATGAAGAAATGTTTGGTATGAACCTTCGTAAAATTCGGTAGCTTAGTGACGTTATGACGTCACAAAGATGGCCAACAGGCGAAAATCTCAGTAATTAAGCATTCTAGAGCCTGGTTTTATGTGTAAGGCGTAAAAGTATCATACAAATTTTGATTCAGCATCAAGCCAGGATTAATGTCAATATTCGCCTTGCAAAATTTCAAACCCCGATAAGCTCTAGGTTATCAATTATAGGTTTAGCGTTTACACAGCTAATAAACAAGGAAGGGGGATGAGCAGGGCCGGACTGGGTGGGTAAGGGCCCTGGGCGCTCCATGACCAAAAGGCCCCCCAAACTCATGGACCCCCCCTCCCTCTGAAAAAGAAGACAAGGAATTTGCAGATTTTTTTAATTGTATCTCAAACAACTTGCTGAACAGTATTGCACACGTACGCCGCACGCTTGGATCGAGCCCAGATGACACGCTACTCCACATGGCGGAGCCTCGGGTTAGCTGGGTTAGTGCTTAGCGGGGCCCCGCTTCGCGGTTCCACGAGGGCCCCGTTCGGAAACTTATGATGGAGAATGGTATAATATTGTCGGTTACGAATCCATATAGTCCAGAACAAAATGGCTGTGCAGAGAGGACAAACAGGACTGTCGTTGAACTTGCCCGGACAATGCTTCTTGCCAAGAATTTACCGAAACAGTTGTGGGCTGAGGCTGTAAATGCATCTATTTATATTCTAAATCGTACTGGACAGAGTAGTATTCCTGGACAAACACCTTATGAATTGTTTGTTGGTAAGAATATCCACTTAAATAATTTTCACATTTTTGGTACAGAATGCTATGTATGTACATGTACCAAATGTAAAGCGAAAGAAATGGGATAAAAAAGGAACACGTGGAATTTTTGTTGGGTATTCTGATAACGTGGACGGATTTCGGATTTGGTTATCGAACTCCAAACCACCGTCGCATCGAAAAATTTTTACTGCCCTCCCAAGTTGATTCTTCACAACTTTCAACATCTCAGCAATTTTTCTTACAGTCTCGGATTTTTCCTTGAGAAAATAAACAATACGCATTTTCGAATAGTCGCAAGTAAAACACAAAACATATTTTGATCCTCCTAACGAAAGGCATTCCATGGGACCGCAAATATCAGCTGCTATTACTTCTCCTGGTTCGGTTGCACGGTGCTGACGTTTCAAAAAATTACTACGATGCTGCTTGCCTTCAACACAAGCTCCACAAAAATCGTCACCCTCAATTAATTCAATTTGGTGCTTCTTTAGCAACTCTTTCACGTGAAACTTGTTTTGATGGCCCAATTTTTCATGCCATATCTGCAACGTCTCTTTAGATGAAATATTTGCTTCACTTACCATTAGAATTTTTGGTGGCTTTATGCAGATGATCATTTTGAACAACTGTCCCATTCTTACACCACAAGCTTTTGTAACTCCTCCTTTTGAAAATGTACACTCTTTATTAGTTGAGCTAAATGACATTCTCTTGTCCAAAGCAGACGTAACAGAAAAAAGATTTCTTCGTGCTGTTGGTACATACAACACGTTTTCCATGTGACATGCGTTCCATATTCCATTGACTAGCGCATCAAACTGTATAGTTCCTTTGCCTAGGGCATTCATCGTAGACTTGTCCCCAATGTAAATCTTAACAGGTTCTTCAAATAGTTCAAATGAAGAAAAACATTCCTTGCGATGTGTGATATGAACCGTTGCTCCAGAATCAACAATCCAGACATCATTTTCTTCAGCACTAAGAACTTCTCCAACAAATGCTTCAGTTTTTGAAAAATTTTCCGCTGGAGTTTTCTTATTTTCGGTTTTCTTTGGACAATTATTTCGAAGATGGCCTAAAACATTGCATCGGTGGCATCGTACCTTAGAAATATCAAATTTCTTAACATTGCTACGTGAAGACTCACCAGATGTACTGTAGTTATAACTTTTACTATGGTTTTTCTTACTAGCCATAAGTGCAACTAACTCATCTTGTTTTTGTTTTTCAATTCGCTGTCTTTGTCGCTTGTCTTCCGTTGTCAAAAGTTCCACTAGATTGTTGAAAGTTTGCTGGTTTTCTGACCTTGCCCATCAAGCTTGTCGTAAACTTTCAAATTCATCAGGAAGTGAATCTAGTAATTTAACAACAATCGATGACTCGTCTGGTTTTACATTTAGTTGCTGCATCTGCAAAATTAATTGTTCAAATTTGGCAATATGCTGTACCATGTCATCAACTGGTTTTTTTTGAAATACAAAAAACTCTGACTGTACAATATGTGCAGCTTGCTTGGTCTGCTGTTGGTAAACTGAATGTAGTTTCAACCACATTTCTTGTGCTGTTTCACACGCAACCAGCAACGCTAATACCTTAGAATCGATTGTTTTTTTTAATCAGCTGACTCGCTGCGTGATCCGGCTTATCCCAAGCTTTAAGATTGGCCTTACATTCAGCTCGATCGGCGTCTCCTGCTTCCTCTCTCAAATGGAGCCTGCTCCATCTATTCCTCGAAATAAACTTTTCACTGCAAACTTCCAAAGAATCCAGTTTTCCGTTCCTCTGAGTTTCTCGATCCCATGTACCTGAAGTTCCATTCCAAAAAGAAATTCAACGTCCAACTTCTTTTATAGGAAACCACGCTCTGCTACCATGTTGAAAAAATCGAGACGACGAGAGACGATGAGATATTCAAGATGTGTCAAATAAAAAAGATTTGAATGTTGACTGTTATAAAAAACTGTACGTTTATTTTTTATTAAAATCATCTTGAATATCTCATCGTCTCTCGTCGTCTCGATTTTTTCAACAGTTATGAGTAGATAACACCCCGGCATTGTCAAATATCAGTCAAATGGGAAGTATAAGATTTTCAAAATTAATTTGTATGACACAGAAAATTTCACAGTGGTGCGAGAAGCGTGTGAGAAGCGAAGCTAAGGTTGTTCGCTGCGTATATCAAGTCCGAGGATGACTTGAAAGTTGACGCGGAGCCGAGGGTGCAGGGGGCGAAACTGAATGGAGTCTTTTTTCCTTTTTTCTTTCTTTAGTTGAATACATCGCACACGAACCGAAAATTATTAGGGAAGTCAAAGCGATAATATTCCAATTAATTAATATGACAGGCCTCATTTGTTGTAGGTAGTTACTTTGGTTGCATAAAATTAAGCGTCTTTCAGGAGACTTTTTTCATGTAAAAGTAGACATAGGAAATTCCTATAGGATATCCCTATGTCTACTTCTACATGAATATCACTGTATAATCAAAACCGAAATTAGGAAAGCCGTTACACAAGGCAACTGCCTAAATGCTTAGCAGATGGATTAAGCTTATTTTGCAAATCAGTGGCATGAACGTTAATCAATTTTCTGCATATAGTACCAGGTATGCAGCAGCATCTGCTCACTGCTGCTAGTAGGAAAGGGTTAACTTTGGAATTGTTCGGTTATCAGCGAGTTGGTCCCAGAATTCCAAACTGTTTGCTACGGTGGACAAGAGACCTATATGTTCGGACAAATCCTTTGCGAAAACAGTGTTAGAAGACTAGACATCGTATTTGCTTTCGATTCTTAGAATTAAAACGCTAGGATATGTAAGTGGTAGCGTAGGTCTGTCAGTATCCTCTCTTATAGCATTTACGGTATTTTTCGATATTATTTGGTATTAAGCTTTTGCCATCAAATAAATGCCATATAGGTACTGTCGCCTAACTGTACACGTTTCTTTTGCTCAATTTGGTTTTGGAGCTTACGCCCAAAAGGTTTACTTTTGACTAAGTTACCCAGATTTGACATTTTACATTGTACTATAAATAATATCCCCAAACTAACAAAAATCAACTATGGCATTGCAACTTATCAAGATATACCACTGAGTTAGAAAAAGATATATAGTACAGCCTGCATATACACTAATTTTAATGCAAAAAATGTGCATCACTGGACATACATATAGAATTGAAATAGTGTGGAATTGTGGTATAGGTACAAATTTCTGTGAGTGAATTCCTCCCTCAGAAATTGTACTCAGTACGGCATCTCGACTAGAGTTCTTCTGATGTTTTTCCAAACGATGCGCTAATACAGCAGGCGCTACCCAATCGTACGTAATAAGACGGTATAGACTTTGATTAAATTTATTCATTAATTTAGATAATGCTATATAATAGGAGGGTATAATTACGTAACATTCTATCGCTAATTCAGTTTCTTCCTCACACTTCCATTCAAACAAACAATAAAAGGTGTGCATGAGAAAAGCATTGGCCCTAAATCATTTACACAAGACGTATCATCGATTCATCGATATTTCAACGTTCCAGGTGAAATGTAAATAACCTCTCGATCCTCCTCGCATTTACATATGCAATTTAATTCATGTTTGCCGACAATTAAAGATGTTTATTGCTTATTGAAATCTTTGAGATTTAGGTTAATCACTTTCCCGTATAATTATTACCTCCCGTTCGCCGCACCTTATCTACATAATATTTGTCGTTTATTATCCAATCCACCGAAATTATACTCCGAGACTCGTTTTAATCGCACTCGCATGTCGTCCAAATTGTAATTTAAATATGAAAATTGAAAACGGGAAGGGTAAGACATAAATGACAGTAAGCGGAAGACGAGCGTCAGAGAGCGAAAATTAAACCACCCAAAATCAATGTGGTTATTCAATATGTTTCCATTTGCATTGCAAATTAGAAACCACGCGCCATTATAATTTATGGCAGGAATCTGATATAATTAAACGAAACGTATATATCCATTAGCTCAACCTGTTATTCAACACCATAGGAATTCTCGGTCCCTTCACAGATATGTACCTACATTGAATTAATTCCTTCTCATTACGACTGGGACGTATGCATGTACTTGTTCTACGACAAATCATGTCTGTCTTCTAAAAGTGATTAATGCTGTACCACAATATAGCTGAGATTCGATCTAGTTGCAATATTATTAATTTAGGACTGTTCAGGCAAGTACGAAGGTAAGTATATGTTGGTCCTATCGAAAAGTTTGTGTTTTGCTCGGTGTTATTCCGGTTCATTTTGATGGAAACGTATGTTAATAATGCAGCCAGTGTGTCTGACTGAACGATTTTGTAATTTATATCTCTAATGTGTTTTATCTATACAGGGTAATTCAAATTCGAGGGCCACCATGGGGATTTCGGGAACTGTAAGAGATAGGTAGGTAGTTTAAATGTGACAAAGTTGCGTATTTCGATGCTTAACAAAATGTAGTTTTGAAACTTAAAAACTTTCGGAGATATCCGGAAAAAGCCGAAACTTGCAAAATCGTTTTTATTTTTTACTGAAGTTATTTAAAAAGATATTTCGAAATAAATGATACATTATTATGGCCACTTTTGTTCCTCTACAGTCTACAAGATGCTACTTTTAAATATTAAGTTTGACGTAGTTTTAGTAGTAAAATCTGATTACACGAAGAGAAGTCTTTCCAATAAGACCAATTATGTGAAAAACGGTTAACCTAAACAGACGTTACATTCACTCTCTCTTCCCCGCCATTCATATTTTAAAAACTAGCGGTAAATCTAGAAACTTGAAAATAATTTCTAGCGATTTCCTTTGGCTTCGTTTGTTAACAATTTTTTTCCCCACGCTGTGCAATTAACTGTTCCATAGATATGGCATGTGACCGTATTAATAGAACACCCTGTACATCATTTAAAAATCCGCAACTGCACTGGCCTGGCAATATTTATAATGCAATTTGAAAAAATAGAAACTTTAGCTTTGATATTGTTAATAAGAATAAAACATCGAAATGAATTCGAAAAAAATGTTACATATTGTACCTAGTAATAAATTAGTCAATGTTCAAATCTGCTCTTTGTATGAGACCAATTAAAGATTCATAGTAAGCTAAATTATATGATTTTTTCCATCTTGTCTCAGTTGGTGGATTTCGACAGAAAAATGCCCTATTATATTTGTCCGCACATATGCGTAGGCTTGTTTCAAAGTATGAGCAATTAACGTCACATGCAAAGGTTCGCCATTTAGGCACCCCCTTTCGTATTTACTTTTTTTTTATTAAGATTAATACCTACATTTTAATTCGAGGCAATTTTATAATATAACTACAACCAACTGGCACGTAACCTAAAAAGTTCAATTTAGTTAACCCGCGCAATTAAACAAGGCTTTATAACCAATGCAGGCTGGCGGTCAGAGTTCGGCGTACACTAATGTTACACCAATGACTAATTAGTGGTGGTTGTTGGTTGTGCCTCCTACAGCTTCTCTCCAGCAGTTCACAAATTGTCTAACTCCCAGACTACTTATTTATTAATACATATGCACTTTATGAAATAAGAGAAACTGCATTCGAAAAATTAGTGACCATTTAAAATCGATCCCGACAAGGGCAATAATTAAGTTATTACTCATACACAATTCAACAAAATCCCACCCGATTCTGAAGATAAGAACATTTCAAATTATCTAGTTTTTGCTTCATTTATCTTTAGAAGTGCCACAGTTAAAAGAAAAATTAAGCAAAACAATGAAAATGAATTACGGTCTGCGATTTATTTCTTTTGTATAAGTACGTTATTTACGCGTTACTGCTGGTTGCAGATGTACGATTTTCCTTTTTTATCTCTACGCAAGTCTGTTTACTTATAATCGTGATGATGCAATAACTAATAGGGGATTCAATGGTAATTCTAAACACTAAACGCGTATTTTTTAGAACAAGTCGATATTAAGTAAATAGAGGAATTTCAAATTACTGACAATTAGTAAACTTTGTTTGGCACTACACCTCGAGAGTCCTTGTTATCAATGTTAAAGATTGGCATTTATCACATTTGATACAATTTCATCAATTAGGTAATCTTGACTGAACACTAAAGGCGCATTCAGTGTCACTCAAACAAAGGGTACATTAGAGGGTATATCCAACGCAACAACGGAACGTTACAATGTATAGGTACAAGGTGCCACTTCCCTTTGCGGTATTTATGAATGGGACCTGTAGTAGCCTTCACGATTGCTTTTCTAGAGGTTGTGGGTTCGAATCCCGCTACCGACTGTTCTGTCTGGTTCTCAGACATGCATAGCTACCCATAATGTTAAGCATTATGTAGAAATCTATGAGGCGACAGGCGATGCTGTAACAGTACTCCCCCCCCCCCCCAACCCCCCAAGCATCCATTCCTAAACTTTACTGTCCTTAAATTCCCATTGTTTATAACTGAATGGAAAGCATGCACAGAAAGAAAATTAATTTCTCAGTTAGTGCGGAACTTACTTTTTGCAGAGTTACGAAAACGCATGCAATCTGACGAAGTTCCTATAATTTATTTTTAAATATGAACTTTCAGATTCTGTATCTGTACCATTTGTAAAATTATTTTAATGTGTTTCAGCATGATCATGCGAGAGAGTTTTTCAAATGAAAGTTAATCAAAGACCATCAGAGAAGATGTCCCTTTAGTGAACCTTTGTAGGCAAAGAGAGCTATTGCTCTAGCGAATAGCGACAGGCTTTAAAGACCGTTCAAGCTGCTAAGTCAAAAATGCTGATAGATACACATCAAGATACCAAGGTATTTGGACAGCGTTTCATATTTCAACGATTCTATGGAACCTTTCTCAGTATGAGGTGACTGTACCTATACTTTTGTAAAAGGATCTCGGCACCTAAACCAATCATCAACCTTTAGCCTTTATTCTACGAGTACATATTAAATACAACCCATTCGTTCTTAAGTGCAATTAACAAATCTCCTTCTCATTCGTTATTTGTGCCACAGAACATTGCAATAATCTTAGTAAGCACAATCATTTGCAATCAATTCGTTAACCTACATATCTTAACTAATAGACACACAGGGTGTTCCTTTATATCATTCCACTTTTGAACATGCCTGTTTCTGTTATGCGAATCGGTCCAGTTCCTACAGCGTGGCCCATCGAAAACAAAATGCAAGGTATCCCAACAAAAATCTATAGAACTACATAAAAACAATTATTACCGAATGTCAGAGAATAATTCCTAAGATCTTGAGAAATGTAAGATCTGAGTTTGAATCCTTAATGGATGTCATTTCGAGCAAAACATTCGTTTTTGGGCATTTATTAATGATTAAATTTCATAAAAAATTAAAAAATTCGAAAGGGTTGCAAGAATTATTTTTGCATAAAAATTTGCTCCCCGATGCAAGAATTGACCGGTTTTTGAATTTTTGTTTTTAGTTTGTCATGTTTTACGCTTTTCCTTTTCCATTTAACATTTACGAAATTTAAGATTCATTTAATACCCATTACGCCATCTGTATATTTTCTCTGTAAACTCGTCTAAGTGAGATCAATGTTATATATTTTTTTCACTACTAGCGTCTGATGACATGATTATTAACCTTTTTTCCACTTGTAAAGTAGGCTTTCTCGGCATTTGTTCAAAGTGGTTAATAATGTGGACATTATTAACTAGTAGTCAATAATGAGAACTGTCACGCTGTCACTTTTAGAAAACACAACCCAAAATTTCGCTCAATAAACGTTTAGGCAAGTTCTCTAAAATGAATAATTGCCACCATCCGCCATTTCCAGAGAAATTACATACCTAAAATTATCACATTTTGAAAAAATTTGAATGAAATTACTTTGAAAATATCTCAATGACAGAACAAAATACGGCCTGTTTGACTTGTACTTCAACGTACTTGATTGACATGTTAAATTAAGAAACAAACAATTCTGTCCAACCGTTCACTTTCTTATCAATATAATATGTTAATTTAGAGGACTTCAAGTGCTAGTAATGAAAAAAATAGTATATATACCACGGTAGAGAAGTATATTACTGCCTTCGCACCTTACACACCTCGGCGCAAGCGCCTCGAGATGTAATCTTGGTGCTCAGGCAATAATACTGTACTTCTCTACCTTGATATATAATGTACTATTATTTTCTAGTTTATTATTCTACTGCTAGAGGTCACGCACGGTACCATTTTCTTAAAGTCACTAACTATATCTAGTGACTTTACATTTTCTTTTAGACTATAACTGTTAGACTATAACCACAATTCATCAACATTCATCATGACATTCAAGCTCTGGCGACTGACTAAAATCCTCAACACTTACCTGAATAGATTGTGGACAAAAATGGCTTCCGATTTGCTCGCGCACTTACTTGTACGAATTTGTTGATAGATTTGTCTGCATGTGTATGGGCAGCTTATAGCTAAAATCGGCGACGAACAAGTAGCCACAGTTTTTTTTCCCAACCACGGGCCACGGATCGGTTTAAATGATGGCACAGAACACTTAAATTTGGTAAGATAAAAGAAAGAAAAACTTTGAGAACTCTGAGCTGTATAAGATTAAGCACACCATTTTTCGCATAATAAAGTTTAAATCTGATCAGAAAAATTATGACACAAAGTAAATTTCGTATTTATAACGGCGTACACATTTTAATAATAAAAATACACGTACAATAATTTTAATTTTAAAGTTTTCGACTTCCTTGTTCCATCATGAACGCAAATTGCTTATAAAGGTTGCGGGTAGGTTTTTTTTGTTTTTCTGTATTCACATATTTACAGAGTATTTTAGGGCAACTTGTACTTAATAACATGAAAGCGTCTACCTACAGTTTCCAATCCTCAACCCGAAGCTTGCCAAAAGTAATTAATGTAAAATAAAAAAATGAATAAAGGAAAAACATTCACCTGCTTCATGATGTATTCTTGTTTGGTGGTTCTTTCTAGGAGCTGAAACAAAAGAAAATTTTAACGCATGTTAATTACAGTTATATTACATTAATATCAATGATCTGGTTCTTGCAAGATCATAAGTTTAATGTAATCATTATGATTTTACTAATTGGTACTGAAATCTTGAAACCTCGAACAGACGATAGAACCTTTCATTTTCTACTGGAATTAAGCAATCCTCAGTTTTAATTATTCACCCTGTACAAGACCTACGACAAAATGGCCTTTGAGGGATTTATACAAACTTATATCACTTAAGTAAATGGATATTGTGTTTGAAAATTGCTAACTAAAATTTGTCAAAGGTTACAGCTGTTAATATTTTCGTTTTATGCGCCAACAACAGTTTGTAATATAGCAAACGAATCGTCATTAAAATTAACGAACTGAAGATAGATATAAATATAAAACTGATCCTTCTTGCAGACAACGAACGCAAACCAATATAAACGTAAATTCAATGCAGTGAAATTGCTAATCAAATCATTTTTAATTGTGCCGAATTAGTTAGGTATATAACACGCAAGCGTTTCAACCATTTTATGATACACCTACAGTATAAATTATGAATAAATCGGTAAACGTACCGACACGTGCTGCAAATAATTATTAATTAGATTCCGTAATTGAAATAATTATTAATTTTTATGCATATTACAACTTGAGTGATGTACGGATAAAATTATTATAATTGAAAAACTTTTTTAAGTACTCGCATGTCCTGAACTCGCATCGAAATCGAACGCACAAGGTTTATCCTTCAGTCTGATGATTTACAATTCGAAACGTCACATACTGGGGTGTCTCAGATAGAGTTGTATTGCATGGGTAATTTTAGTATTTTTGACGACACGAATTAGGTTAAATTGGCCCGATTTACACACACCTTACCTACCATCCATGGTTAAAAAAAGAATAACACGAAGTTTTAAACCATCTACAAATTGAATAAGGCGCTAATTACCTAAAAAAGTTGGACCAATAAATTTCTTTAACAAATTTTCTTTAACGATTAAATATAACCTAAAGACGCAGATAGACTAGCAAGTTACTTGCGACAATCTCGCGCGAGAAACTTCCACATGTATTTACACTGTGAGCAATAAGTGTCGCGATAAACTGTCGGGCAAGTTGGGTGAGCCATTGCTATCGCTATTTCTCACAAACCTGTGTACATTAACAGCACTTGTAATTTCCGCAAATGCTGTCAGTTGATACCTAGCAGCTGTTTTCGATTACTTATCTCACATTATGGCGCCAATAGGACATCGTTGTGTTGCCGTGGCTGTAGTAGTTTTATGCAATAATGTAATGGGTGAGAGAATGGATTTCAAGAAGAGACAAGTATAAATTGTGCACAACTCTTGGGCAGATAAAGCGTATTTTTCAAACGGAAATAGCTTTTGTTTTGCCATCACTAATGGATATATTTCTTGCAGACGTCTCAATCGCCCTTTGTGAGTACCCTCTTCCGACAATCCGTTCTTGAGATATAAGGGAATATACCCGATCACGATAAGAGGTCGAGGAGGAGGGCTATGATTGGTAGAAATTAATTCCTTTCGTTGAGACCTTTCATTAGAGTACCATGTACTAGTTCCCCCCCCCCCTTCCCCCCACCGGCCCATACTTTGATAAGAGGACAGAAAGAAGGGCAGTAGTTGGTAGAAAACGGTTCCTTTCGTTGAGACCTTTAATTAGAATACAATGAGAGATAAAATTAATGTTTACCCCCTCTCCCCCCTTCAGGCCTCTTCGCTCACTGATCTCGAAGGGAAAGTTATAGTTTGTGCAAACCAATTTGTTTCGATGAGACCTTTCATTAGAATACCATGAAGAGTAGAACCTGTGCCCCCCCCCCCCTCATTTGCTAATTTGCTAAAGTTTAACTTGGCACCACTAAAGGCATTCGTATGCAAAGTCTGAGACCAATTGGTTGTCGTATGTAAAAGTTATGCACGTTTTACTTTCAAAAACAGCATGCCGTCTGGCACACCCTTCAAGGTATAGGCTACCTACTGCAAAAAATTCCAAAACTCTAGGACCATTCCCCTAGAAGTACTTCGAAACGACAGAAGTGGGTCCGGATGGACGGACAAAACGCAAACAATAGCACATTTTTCTTATTCTTAAAAAATGCGCTAAAAAGGGAATATTCATTCATATGTCAGTAACCGCCATCTTGAAATTCACTTTAATATCATTTTTGAGTTCGCTCTATCGAAATGAGAAAGCTTCATATTACACTTTTAACTTTTATAATTATGAAGATATTTAAATTTATCGAAATCGGCGCTATTCATTTTTCCACAGTAACTTTTTTGGGCCCAATTTTCCTAAATGGAGTTTTACAGAGCACACTAGACTGCGAAACATTACCCAGTTAACCCAAAGTCTATCTACATTTGTAATAGTTATCCATACAATTCCACTCAATCTAGGACACCCTGTATAAACATGTAATGGCTTTCGCAGGATACTTCGTCTTATGAGACGACAACTAAGGGAATGAGGCACTGTATCAGAGATTTGTGACTCAGTATAGATTATTACTTATACAAAATGCAAAGGTGGTTATAGGTTGGCATGTCGCACGGTTTACATATATATTTTAATCTATCGACTATTTACCATCTCAAATGTTTTGTGGTCCTTGTAATACACTGAGAATTAGCAATTTGTGTAGAAACAGATTAGCCTTATTAAATTTTTCTTAAGCGTGTCTTGATAATCGTTTTTTTTTTAATTTTACTATTTATTTAAAAATTGCAATTTTACTTCGAATGATGAAATAAGTTATTATTATTAACTCTCAAAGCGTTGCCGAACCATGCATCATTGCCATTCTAGGCCCTTGAATTCGAAGTGAATGTATAATAAAATAGCCACCCATTTTTCTTATGTCATATGACGTAAATTGATATTGTAAGAAATTTAGTTAGCGATTTTATGCAGGGCAGTTTGACCGATAGTGGTCTAAAAGGGATGAAAGGTAGCGTAACAATTGGCGAGGTTGCTCAGCTCTACAAGAATTTCCTTTGTATAATAAAGTTGAAGGTATGTCTCATATAAGCATTTTTTGTCGTTGAAAAATAGTTTAGGCGTTAGGGGATTAAGTTTACGAATATTTCTGAAACGTACGTGTAGAAGGCAACAGTTAAAACATCGTACTGCCAGGTAAATTGGGAACATCTAAATATGTATTTGGTTTAATTACGGTTAATGTTTTAAATGAAGGTTTAGAAAATTCGAATAAAAATTCTCAACGATGTATATACCGGGTGGTGCAGGGTAAATAGGAACGTAGGGATTTAACAATATGGGAAATTAGTTTTATGCAATATCCTGCCCTCCTGTATACATTTTACAGAAAAAACTGTAGAGTTGTATCCAATCTCAAATTACAACTACATTTAACGCAATAAATATACAGGGTGACTCATTGTTATATTGGTGCTGATGCCAAATAAAACGTCCACATGAGATAGTTTACACAACAATATACAATTTGGTGAACGATATTAAAGGTATGTTTCACATTTTTGGATTTTACATACAAAATTGTAAAATTGTACATAATATACATTGCTTTGATGCAAGAATGGTTAAAAATATAATTAATAATTGACCATTCATTTATTTAAACACGCAGAATTAGCTCTATTTATTTAAGTGAGCACTCAATGTCAGTGTAGGCTATCCATTGCAAAAAATTCAAGACGCTAGAACAGTTTCTCAATAGGTAGATCAAACTGGAAGAAAAAAGCGCAATCACACATTTGTATTAATTCTTAAAATTGCGCTTGAAAGGAAACATCAATGTTGGCATATGACATGATTTGTGTAGTTAGCAATAGGGCATTTGCATGTTCTTTTTAACTGTACAGAAGCGAAGGACACGTAAATCGAAGCCACGTGTTAAACTAAAAAAAAACAAAAAATTTACTTCAAAAATTTGGCACTAAGGTTCAAACGAACAAAGTTCCCACCAAAAACGCTTCGCAATAAGGCGTGACGTCACTCCTTTTACGATTTGTTATGCCTGCATGTTACTTGCGTTGTATGTGCGTAACAATTCGAATTTGACAATTTGAACTTACCTATTAGAAACGTCCGTAAGTCTTTGAAAATGACTTATAAACATTTAAAGTGTTTTGAATAGCTGGGTGAATAAAATGAGTTCAAATTGCGTGTTTGAACTTGACGCGCCAGGTTTTTTTAAATAAGTATATGGCGGTGTAACGAGAGTGACGTCACAACCAATGATAGGTATACAGTTTTAGTTCACACTTTAAAATGGCCCTTTACTACCAAATTACCTATATCTTTTTAAAGTAAATTGTGCTGAAACCTTATAAAACAGTTTGCAGCGTTGGTATTATGTACAAAGAAATGAATTCCCAGCACATTTCCAATATTTTCTATGCAATACATATAAATTTTCTCTATAAAAATGTGCTAATAAGAGCTTATTGATTACATTTTCTGGTATCTACTTAAATTGTGAAAGGCATCGCCCTAATTAATAACACAAACCCCAAGAAATGATGCGAAAAATAGCACACACGATTTTGCAACGAGCCGAGTCGGTGATAAATTATGATTAATCGTTGCAAGCAATTTACTGTGGCTCATTTACAGTCCATTACGAACATAAATGTATAAGTACTGACATTGATAACTCATCATTAACAACGGTATAATTTCTTGTTATTCTACCAAACCGTTCGCTTATACGCTGTTCACACACGAGGTCTTTTATTGAATTCAAAGAATAATTGTATTGTATAAGAAGTAGTTTCGAAAGTCGTGTATATTCATCACCGTCGGTGTTATTTTCTATTGGTTTTAACGGGAACACGCTCACGTGCACCACGTTTCGAACCACACTCACCCAAGCGAAAAGAAGGATTTAACTTCTAACCTGAAGATTAAATCTTGCTTCACATTAATAAGGAAGCATGTTCGATACACATTTACATACTCGTTTTGCCAATGTTATTCTTCTGTCTGTCGTCTCGATCTCGCTGCCAACTATCTTCTTTTCCTTTCTGTTTTCGCAAGGCTTCATGTCTTTGACTAGTTTAAAATAATCATATTCCCTAATCATTAATCAATAATAGGTACCCTTCCATACAAGTTATAATTTTAATGCACTATAAAGTTGATTGTAAATGCTTACTGCTCATAAAATATAAGCAAACAATAATAATGGATTTGACGAGCCTATTCGATTTGTATATGGGAGAGATATTTATGAGGTTTTGCGATCGGAAGCCTAATTTCGTTATTACAACGAAAATGTTTTTAAAGGATACCAATTTTAATGCAACTTCGTCAGGCGATCACATCCTAGAAACTGTGCAGTTTTTTGGACTTTTACGGGTAAGCGAATGTAATGTCAGGTATTCTTGGTTTCATTAATAGTCCAGGGAATAGAGGGTTTTAACTTGCAAAATGAGAAGTAGTTCCGATTTCTTTTCCATGTCATGAAGGAATATCTGGTGGTTTAAGAATCCAAGTTTTCGACCTCCCACCCCTTGTGCTTCCCTCGTACCACCCCCAAAACCCCTGAAATTTGGTTGGGTTCTTAGTTTTTCAATCATATCTTTTTAATGGTTCACTTTAGAAAAAAATATTGTTATCAGAAATTGTAAACTATAAAATTCTATACACAACTTTGATATACACTACTTTTTTTGTGAAATGTTTATTAAAAAAAGATATAGAGCTTGAGAGTTGGTTATATTTTTAAGAATTCTGAAGGAATGAAGCTGAACTGAAGTGAGATAATTTTTTTGTTTGAAATGTATAGCGCTACAAACTCCCAGTGTTTCAAATATCCCCACTAGCAAGGGTTGAAAGTTAAATTATTATGCAACCCCTTTGGTAAGGGTGCGGGGTAGGGGGTTTTATACCACGATAAGTTCAAGATATTTTCTCATAAAACTCTTATAGAGATAAAGTACAAAATTTGGTTAAAACATCTACATACAAATTTTAGAATTCTAAAAATATAAGCAACTTTGAAGCTCTATACCTTTTTTAATAAACATTTCACAAAAAAGTAGTAGTAGTGTACCTATATCAAAGTTGTGTAGAATTTTATAGTCTGCAATTTCTGATAACAATATTTTGTTGTAAAGTGAACCAATAAAAAGATATGATTGAACAATGTTAAATAGAAAAGAAACACACATGCGGTCGACAACAAGTCCAATGGTAAGTTTTGCAGTCGTCCAGCAAACTTCGCCACGAACATTTTTCGTACTCATGAAGCAAACATTTTAAAACAGAATAATCAAGAAACGTTCATTTTAGATGCTTTATATGAAACCGAATATAAATTACATTTTTCAACGTCAATATTACTTATAACTTGTGTATACAAATTTTTGCAAAAACATGGGTGAAAGAAATATAAAATAAAGTTTTCGAATTGTCAAGACGATGAAACTAGCGGCGACAAACTTTAATTTGAATTTCTGTTCACCCCGAACAACTTTTAAGTAAGGCACAGATGAAAGTAAACAAAGGATTTATTTTCCCAAAATTCAAAAACCATCTACTTACTATAGTTTAAATGAAAGGTGACAAATTTAAAAGTTAAAAATAACGAAAATTTAAGAAACAGTGGCCCATTTTGTTCCAAATAACGAAGTTCAAATAAATTTACACATACTATAAACCTGTAAACGGCTCTTTATTCCGAATGCGCCTACAAGACTTACTAATTTTTTGTAAACTTCGATCGTTGTTGAACACCCTGTAACTTTCAGGTAGGTATGTATATGTCGTAGTCTTTTAGTGAAATCCGTCATTTCACGAAACGCCTAGTCATTTATATGAAACTGTGGCACAGTGTACTTTCCAGGGCCAAAGCCATTGGATTCCGTTCCCATTGGAAATCGATAAATGGTATCCTTATCGATCTAGAAGGGGAAGGGAAATTACCCCACACGTACAAATTTTCAGCGTTTCACTAAATGACTAGGCCTCGGACTAGGCGTTTCGTGAAATGACGGATTTCACTAAAAGACTACGACATATACGAGTATACAGTTAATCATTTGTAAAAGTTTTTAGTTGCCCGATTCGTTTCGGTAATCAATTTATAATGGCGAACTACTGCGAGTTGTAAAACAATAATTTTCAGAATTAATTAAACGTGAGCTCATTAAATATGTAACAACCGCTAGTGGATTTATGCTTGTGTACGTTTTCAATTGATTGTACAATGTAAATAAAGGTCTAAGCGTGCACAAATAAGAAGCAATTTATCGGTACTTTATTTCTTCACACGTAACAATGTTTAAATGTTATTTGTTATGTATTGATACGCGACTGAGTTTATGTACATACGTCGTAGGTTTTTTTGTTAAGGTACTATACGGACGACGCCCCTTTCATTAATTATTAATCAAAAAGCATTAAGTACCTACCAACAATGACAGTTTTACATTATAGTATGTATTTAGATTTTATGTTACTTGAAGTTAGCAATAATTACTCGGTCATAAATATCCAAATCATATAAAGCACGATTTACACAAAACAAATTACAATTCCTTAATTCACCTTACTTTACTTAACAAATCAATTTACACTAGCCATCCAGCCATTATGACGTCCTATCTCGAACCAGTGACAACAACTAAATAATATTCGATTATATTTGACTAGTTTTAATAAACACATTTCACTTGATATGCAACTTGCTGGGTCTACAGCCACAGTAGTATGAATGGTTTAGATGAATACACGAATTTAATGCATATGACGTAATAACTCAAAACCTACCACGAGTTGGAACGGCCACCCAATTTTTTTTTTGAAGTCGTAATGGTCCCTAAAATGGTCCTCTTCAAAAAATATGGGCGATGCTCTATACACCACATTGCATACAGGGTCCTGGTCAGCCAGAGGACTAACATCACTATAGACTAATTCACTAATATATACTATGCACTGTAGATGGATATTGTGATAGAAAAACGGATAGAACCGAAGTTACGCGCTAAAATTCGATTTACATATTCGCGGTTCGTATCTTCTAAAAGGAAAAAATCCGATACAACTGAATACCGAACGATCTTCGTGATTTTCGCACATACATCATCTTTACAACACGGGCTTGATTCTATCCCACCAGGGCACCAGATCAGTATAGCTTGTAAAACAAATTTTTGAATCGGCTTTAGTTTTACTTTTATTCGAGGGTCTGTAATTGGGTGCAAGCCTGTTGAGCACACACATACTTCTGAATGCTAAACAAAATTTTAATCCAACCAAAGGAATGGTGCCACTGAAATACTTTGTTTGGATTCGATTCTTATTCAAAAATGTAATACAGATCTGTTCACACAAATAATTCTCATGGTTCGATTCCTTTAGGAACATCAAAATTACCTCAAACAAAAATTAATATGCGCGTTCCTAAAAATAATCGACCACTATTTTATGTAAATCAAAAATTTAAAATAACAGTTGTTGACGTGGGTTATTTCTCTTGTGGTAACAACTGATATTATCTCTATTTGGAAAACGCCCCTTCCTTTACAAATATGAAAACAGATCGCTTCTGTATGGTACAGCTGACTTCGTAAAGCCAAATTTTCCACTGTGTTGATATTAATTTTACCCAATTTAAAACAGGTAAAAGTTTTCAGTCTGGTCAAATACGATTTACCAGACTCAAATGGATCTGGGAAAGCGGCGATTACTAGATAGTATGAAATAAAATAAATAATAAGTAAACTACGTTTCAATGTAGGATCTTTATAAGGGATGTGTGAAGGGGCATATATATATTTATTATTATATATTTTTAAAGTACACACCTTTTATGCTGTTATATCCAAAAAAGTCCACTTTTTAATAATACATATGTAATGAGAACTAGTTGCCATAAAAAAAATACCCCTCCCCCTGACCATACACAATTAACCCCCTGACCACTAATTTAAAGTATGTAGATAGTTAGATTGACGGCCATTTATTTTAATCTTACAATTTCCATGCATACCAAATTCATGTTTTGGGCATTAGCATTAAATAATGCTTTTGGTCTTTTTCCTAACGATCTTGGTGCATATAGATAACGATTTTGACATGTTTTGATCACAATTAAATGCATCAAATTCATTCATATCTTAGGTATTGAAATGATGCTCTTAGTCTTTTTCCCATCAATCTTGGTCCATGAATAGCGATTTTGACAGGTTTTCAAGTTCCCGATTCACTCCCATAACTTTGGTTCCTGTTGAGTCAGTTTCCTGAACATCAATAGCGCCCTAACTTAATGGCCAAAGGAGCCGTACATCAAATTTCAACACAATCGACCTCTTTTAAAAAGAGTTACAGCGCACACGGACGGACGGACAAAAGTTAAATTATAAAAAGTATCTGGGGATCCATAACTAACAGTTATAGCAAACGCAGACCAACGGGCGGACGAAAGGACGGACAACCATACAAAACTATAAAGGATCTGAGGATCCTTAATATAGTTTTAGGGAAAAGATATTTTCTTCCACTCTGGTACATTCCCTACCGAGATTTGTCAAACTTCTCTAATTTAGTTGAAAACGAAATTTTCTTCTCTAATGTCCAAATAACTATATCTATATAGTCGTGGGGGTAAGTAATTAAGTTTCATGTACTTACGCCCATTATTAACCTCGTCAAATCAACCAGATGGAGCACCAAAAGTATGTAGTACGTAGCAGGATTGCACGAATTGGCCGAAAGACAACGATAATTACAAAATAATTCACCATCAAAACCTGTAAGTAAAGTAACTGCCACTCTGGGCTTTTAAAACTTGAAAGCAAAAATTCCTTCGCCTTAAAAAAACGTCTATGGGATAATTTATCGCGGCACGTTGTTGGCCTGAACCGAAATTAAATTAAGTTTTAATTGATGTTTATTACACTCTCAGCTCTTCGTTGAAGAAAAAACTTTCGCGGCACCTCGACAAAGGCAGTTTATTCAATTAAAATACATCACTTACTTGAATGAAAAGATCCAAGTAAGAAGAGAAGAGAATACTTTTAGTGCTGTCAAGATAACCTGGCCGCTAAAAATGTCGAGAATTAATAATACAAGAGTAAACGTTCATAATGTAGTAAATAGTAATGTAATAACACGGTTGAGTGTGCAAGCATGTCTAATGATGATAATGTAGATTGTAGATGGAAGTTGAATATATACGAAGAGGAGGTGCGCTTGGTGCGACCCGACACTTTCCTCTCCCTACAATATGTGGTAATTATGCTATACGTGATGATCAGAACTGCGCCGCCTAATTAGGAAGTATTGTGTGCCGTTAGCGATTGTCTATACAGTTTCTTGCGTGATGTAACATATAAGCATAACCATACACTGGAAATATTCCTGTTTAGTTTAGTTGAAGGTGTAATTTACGATCGCAGCTTGGTACCTATACAATATCGCATTTCTCGAAGTTAATCACTCGTTTAATGGAAAATTATTTTTATTAATAATAAAGACCAATTGAACTTAAATTACTGATTAATTCCTCGCTCTTTGTTTTATGCCGCGCTTCATGCCACTACAAATTCTACCTACGCAAGCATTAGACTTATTCATTAACTTGATAAAACTTATTATTTTGATTCATACTAATCCGACGCGTTCTTTCTATACAAGAAATAATTAGAGGTCCTTTTAAAAAAGATGAGAATGACAGCACACGTAGTTATTTACGGTAAGTGTGAGTGACCATGGAAACCAAATGTTGGGAACACCGTGTACCTTAAAAGACAAGGAAAAGTTTTTTATTCCACCAACAAAATGAAGAATTATTTTATTCATATTACACTTTTATTAATATAATATTTATTTGTTCGTACATGAGGTGAACAAAGCCACCTTGTTGGTATCTAATAGAAAAGTCAAAGGATACCAGATTGGTAATATTCTAAGATCCCACATAATGCCAACCTCCGCCCATCTGTTTACCGAATGAAATACATTTTTAGCAATCTTAATATGTAAACAAACACATTGCAAATGGGTTGCCTAAAAAAAGTCAAGAGTCCCTCACATCGATGCGTACACCACGATCAACTGTTAAGCTGCGGCCTTCTCTTTCACACGGAACAGTACGGTTGTCGCATTTCTAAGTAGCGCGCAGACAAATGTAATAAACCGTTACAACGAAATATCGAAAGATCCTCAGTATTACAATCACTTTTAACGACAATTTATTTTAATCTCGATTTTAAACTTACAAAATAAATTTTATAGTTAACAAAAATGCGATAGATTACAGATTCATGTCTTGGGCATTGAGATAAACTCTTAATCTCTCGCTTAATCTTGTTCAAATGATCTTGGTGCATGAATAACCATTTTCACATGTTTTGATCAAAGGCCATGTGGTCATCAAACATGCATCAAATTCATGTGTTGGTCATTAAGATGATGCTGTTGGTCATTTTCCCAACGATCTCTGTGCAAGAATAACGATTTTGACATGTTTAGATCAAAATCCATGTGGCATCAGAAAAATAATTTAACATCTTTGAATCACACACATGCGGTTATCAAATACCAAATTCATGTGTAAAGTGTAAAGAATAATTTTGGGTACATTTTGCTCTAAAACTTTTGGCCTAGATCACAGAGAAGACCTATATTGCATTGTCCAAATTCCACGAAATTATTCAAATTTCTCCGAGATAATAAAAATAAGTTCCCAAAAACATCAACACCTCGTCAACATATCGCACCGTTGTTAAATTAAACCATTCATGAAAGCACTGCGTTCTAGTTGCAAAATACCTTGCGCCGACTGCGTTGCAAAATTTGCTGGCTTATATGTATTTGCAAGGTCATTTGATTTTACAAGGTTAATTTGTTTTTCGAATGCGTTTGGAAAATCACGTTCCTAAAGAAATTCCTGACAGTAGGTATTCGATTATCTACAGACATTAACGTATTATCCTAGAGTTTACGTAATTATAGTGATATTCAGCACTGTGATGTATCGCTAACGTTAAACTTAACGTGCAGGTTATCTGTAAAAAACGTCATTTTGCCTATAAAATAACGCAAACGTAGTTATTACGTTGCTGGAAGGCTACCTAACTAAAGGACATACGCTCTATATTGATAACTGGTACAGTAGCCCGATCTTGTCCTTTGGTTATATGACAAATCGGCTAAAGGAAGTGGAACTGCGCGAAAGAATAGAAATTAGAAAACAGATGCCAAACATGGCTGAGAAATTGCAGCTTGGGGAATTCACTTTTCATATAACAAAAAGGTGTGGCTGAGCCTACATGTATTGCCGACTACAATAAGAATAGGGGAGCAGTCGACAAACCGATATGCTCCTCGGCTCTGTCGAATTCGTTAGACGAACAACAAAAAGGTGTGTATTCCATCTTCTTGACATGGTCTATTCCAACAAATTGCAAAGAAGAAAATACCGTTGGCAAAATTTCAAATGATTGAAGAATACACATCAGGAAAGGCAAAATTCTCGGCATTTCCTGAAAAAAAGAAATTTCAATTTTCAAATAAAGAAAACTAAAAAAATTCACCGCCGTTATTACGTGTGCAGCCAAAAAGGAATCCGAAAAGATGTGTAAAAAGTGCAATGTTGGGCTGTGCGTAGTTGCGTGTTTTGAAATCTATCGTACGCATCGCAATTTGAAGATATGAAGCTCGTTTGATTTTATACGATATACAAAGGACACTCTATGTTTATTTGCATTTGTTTTGTAATACGTAGAGAATAGTTTTTTATTCGGTACCATTCGTTAGTAGTTTGAATAAAAATTCCACATGTTTCCCGACTTTCCGCGTCTGGCGCTTTTTAGCACGGCAATGGTCGAACCACGCGAAAGCCGTTCGTCTCGCGACAATAATCACTTGGCTGCTACGCACATGCGCAGAACCACCTTCCCATTAATGCACAAAACTTTAAATTTAAATTTAGAAATGTGAATAAAGAAATAAACCGTGCGCATGTGCGTAGCAGCCAAGTGATTACTGTCGCGAGACGTTCCTCGCGAAAGGGTTAAAATTGACAAAGCGCATAAGAGATACAATGGGATTGGTGTAAGGGTATTTCGATGCTTATATCTCAAATGCTAGAGGAACAAATTTGCGCAGATATTGCACAATTGAACATGAGAATATCTCACCTCACAAAAAACGGTTACAGTAGGTATTTATGTTATGTCGTCTAAATAATAATCATGGTATAATAAAAAATAATAATAAACTTCCTTTGCTAAATATGAAAAAATAGAACGTGTTGGAATAAAGCGGACTTTATGTGAGGTGTTGTGTGCAACCACCCTTTCGTGCATGTTTTAACTTCTTTTTCAGAAAAACAGAGAACCTTCGAAATAAACGTTCGCTTCAAGATAAATCATATTTTAATTAAATGAAACAAAGGAGCAATGTACGAGAAAAGTACGACACTTTTTAAATTGCATATTACGTTTTCAGAAATGTTTTACCATAACTCATCTACGTACATTTACGTCCAAACAAGCAGTTATAGTGTGGCTCGTAATTTAAACGAGCTGCAAAATTTAGTATATACGTTATTTACGTTGTAATAATCAGATCGCAAAAGATCTGGTGTCGCAGTTTAGAAAACAAAAAGCAAAGTTTGCTACCTTTTCCAGTGTGAATTACACACACAAAGCAAATCTCCGGCACTTCAAAGCTTTGAGGGATGTTTTCAAATTAGTCGTCAACATATGAATTCAACATGCAATAAAAAAGACGCGAATTTCTGTAATGAATTTTGTGCCATAGTCGCTCGCATTTACGGAAACAGGAGAGGCTAATTACTTGCTCTCTTTAGAAGAAAATTGTTACGTGTACTTTAAGCACACGCACAAAATTACTTTTAGCTCACGAAAGTAAAGATGGGTCGGGGTGGTTAATAGGTTCTTATTCCCACTATTATTATCTGTTCACCCAACAGATGCAGTTAAGCTCCCCCCAAAAAATTCCCGGCAAATTTAAATGAACATTTTTAATTGGCCGAATTTTCAAAACCTGTAAAACACGCAACAATTTGCTTCCAATTATATTGCCGCATCTAAATTGACATCCTTAACGTCAAACCTGTCATTGCGTTTTGTATTTGCCGTTAATTTCATTTATACCAACAAACTAATCTTTTTGAACTTAAACAATTTGAAACTATGTACTGCTGTCAGCTGTGTGTTTAAAGGTCAATATTCAAAACCAAAACATAACACTTTATAACTTAGTCATACAATGTGACATGCGATTTTAAATTTCCCGGTTTTTACAATTTTGTGACTGTGACACGGGTCTGTTATTACATTGGCCCAAATTTATTGGGAGGGGCTTAACTGCATCTGTTGGGTGAACACAAGGATACTATATAAAATAAGGATTGCTCGATCCCTATACTTGTAATGTTGCCCAAGTTTAAGTCATATGTGACGTCACCAACGGACCTGACTGTCAGAATTGACAGTTATAATTTGCTAAGTTGTGAACGTATTTGCATGGACGCCAGGACGCCGATGTGCAATATTAGACTGTAACAACAGCCGTGTTTGCACAAAAATCACTAACCCGGAAGTCATTTACCATAACTTCCCTAAAACCGAATACGCAAGGAATGGATATGGTGCTGCAAGCGAGATTAATGGACAAGTGTTTCTAATTCTAAATGCCTGCCTACAACACCCATTTGAACATATTTTATGGTAATCCTAAAGGTCGATTCTCATTAGAGCAGCCCCGAGGGGCGCGGCGCAGAGCAGCGCGGCGCGTCGCTAGCAGCAAATTGTAGAGGGGTATTCCCACTTAAGCACCATTTGGAAGCGTGAAGAAGCAGCGTTTTTGTTTGTGTTCAGTTTAAGGGAGAGTGTATTCTTACACGCTCGAAGAAGAGCCATCATTGTCATCATCACCAGATGATTTCATAATATTTATAGCGGCACTATGCCATGTACACGACGAAAAAAGAAGAAAAAGAAAGCGGACGAGTACAATTAATTTTTCTATTCTTTGTCCGTCCATAGCGAACCCACTAACACACGCAAGCTCAACACAGAAGACAAATAAATGCTTTTCATAAGCCGCAGCACCACGCCGATCTGCTTCGCTCTTCGATTTACACTTGTCCGTCTACACGCAGAGCGGCGCGTTTCAAAGCAGCGCCGCGTATTTCAATGGCCCGTATGAATAAAAGCAAGCAAATGCTTATACTTGCAAAATTCAAAGTAAATACTCGTAACTGCCCCTTCATACTGGCCTGTTTAGCATGGTTTAGCAGCGCCGCACTGCGTCCTGTCCTTCTGCTTAGAAGCGCTGCTAAATCGCCCAGTACGAAGGAGCACTTACGAGTATTTACTTTGAATTTTGCACTAGCATTTGCTTACTTTTATTCATACGGGCCAATGCTTCCCGACGCGTTTAAAATTTGCTGCGCTACACCGCGCCGCTCTGCTCTGCGCCGCGCTGCTCGATGCTTCTATAATGGGAATCGGCCTTAATCAAAGCATACGCTGGTACTGGGTCCGCGAGTGACGTCACTACACGCGGCGAAAAAATTCAGTGATCGAGCAATCCTTATATTATATAGTATCCTTGGGGTGAACAGATTATAGTAAAAATAGAGCAAAGGAAAATATAGTTAACCGGATAAGTGACACAAGTCTTACAGTTCATTTGAAGAGGGAGAGAGAAGCAGATTATAAGAGATCCCTTCCCTGTTCAGTGGTATAGCGAGGGTAGCGCGAAAACGATAAGTGAATATTGAATATTCACAATCAAAATATTAGAAATAGAAACTGAAATATGTAGATCTCAATTTAAAATCAAAAGAACTGCATTTGCCAAAGGGGATCAACTCGTAGTCCGAAAAATATTAAATATCGAAATAGGCTTCCACAAAATAACGCAGCTATAATTGTTAAAGAGACTGTCAAAGAAAATTATTAATTACGTTCGGATGTAACGAAAGTCAATTATGTACAGACAATTAGCTCACGGAGTAATCGACAAAGTTAAAAACGCATCCTTGAAACTCTAGCCGCAACCTTTCGAGTTCAGAAGGATGCTGTCACCCAAATCTGCAATCAGATACAAAAACAACAAAAAATTATCATTTTTGTGTGACACATCAGTATTCTCTTAGCCAGTTTTGATTCCACCATCAGTAAGACCTGTCGGGGGCAACCACATTCCAATTGTCGGTACCCACTTCCGACATCTCGTTCATCCGCCATTCGCGTTTGAAATTTTGATTTCCCTATCAGGGGGTGGCGCCCAAATGTCGCCGATCCCACGTCATGTAGCCCCGTTCCTAAAGTTGTTAATTACACGACCCCGGTAGGTACATGTATTATTACTCCTGGTCTTTCTACAAGCGTTCTGCAAAGGGCCCGCATTTGCTGCCAGCCAGCCGGCCGTCCCGCCAAAGTAGGATTAAAAGCTACTTTTTTACAAAAAATTGGCAAAAATGCGCTAAAAAGGAATATGAACAACACTGCATAAAATAGCGAAGCAACTTTACGTTAGGTTCAAATTAGGTACTCTAATACTGAAACCATTAATTAAATGTCTTCGTACAAAAAATACTAATCTGAAGGATTGATACGTAAGTAAACTAACATAAAGGATTTCTTCGGAACAACAAAAAAGTGAGGGAGTTGTGGGATGTATTCAACTAAAGAAAAAGTTTCCAATTGGTATAGTTCCGATAACATTTAAAGGAACTTAAAGAGATTTATTTTCTGTAAAGCTAATAGACCGGGAGGCAGCGTACATAGTAACTAAACCATAAGCGACAAAAAATTCGACAATACAGGCTGAAAGTACGTTGAAAACTAATAATAAAATCACTCGTCTGCCAGTCGTAAGTGGCAGCATTAACTTGGGGCGGCGCTGAATAGGTGACTTCTTTAGGTGATCAACTAAATTACCAAACTATAAGGGTCAGCGAGAGAAGTATATCTTACTTTTGACAGATAGTTACCCCTTCCATGAAGGACGCAGAACATGATCGTTGGGATCAAAATAAGGAAAGATTACAATGCTACTCAATTTCTGTTTCTACTCAGAAGCAGCCTGCAAATTTCATAAAACCACTTCGCAATGATAGCTCAAAGCCTCTCTTATAGATTACTTATACCGTTCATAGGCAAAAAAGACCTGTTGTGCTTTACTTGGAAGGAAAGTTGTGTTTGCCACATATGAAGATAAGTGCTATAAATTTGTGACAAGGGAAGATGATATGCTAAAAACTGAATTGTGCTGCAGCCACTAAGAGGTAGATTCTCGAATAATTTACCATCTTGGTAAACTACCAACAAGTATAGCAAAGTCATTATTAGCGCTTCCGATATGGATATTGCTATTATTGCTTTGGGAAATGTAAAATTGTCGCTACCATCAAGGTATAGATGGAAGTAGGTCTCTTTTCCAATAACACACAGAAATTCATAAATCTTCGAGAGATGTTCGTGAATTTGGGTGTTGATGTGTGTAACGCGAAGGGTAACGCGTTACCGGGTTCCCACGCATTTACCGGATCTATGACTTGTGTATGGTCCTCATGGTTTAGTTCATCGCAATTTGGGCGAATGCCACCGAAAAATGTCTGAGTTTCTATAATCCGTTTGATTGAAGTGGACTATGTGAATCAGAAGTTTAGAATCAAATGGTTTGAAAGATCTTGGTAGTCAGTATCCTATCGCTATCTCTGTTGGTTATGCTCTCGCGCGCTTATCTCTCACACGCTCGCACTCGCTGGGATTTACTATGTATACCTAAATTTTTTAACTTCTAAGACGTCTGCCACTATTAAAGCTACACTTAATATCGTCTGCCAGGATATATTTTAAAGTAGTGACAAAAAGAGGAATTTTTTATGTATAATTTTTATACGGTCCTCATGGTTTAATTCAGGGGTGTTTTTCCCTACATTGAAGGGCGTCTTTCGCTACCAACGCTGCACTTGAAATCGTCTGCCATAGCATATTTGAAAACTATGGAAAAAATGGGATTTCTTGATACAAATCTTTTCCGTGACCCTTATAGTTTGGTAATTTAGTTGATCACCTAAAGAAGTCACCTATTCAGCGCCGCCCCAAGTTAATGCTGCCACTTACGACTGGCAGACTGGTGATTTTATTACTAGTTTTCAACGTACTTTCAGCCTGTATTGTCGAATTTTTTGTCGTTTATGGTTTAGTTACTATGTACGCTGCCTCCCGGTCTATAAAGCAACAATATTGAAATTAATAATGAATATGACAGCCAGATCTTTATTTGTTTCAAGAAGTCATTTTGGTTGCATAAAATTAGGCGTCTTTCAGAAGACTTTTTATCATATAAAAGTAGACATAGGAAATCCATATGTCTACTTCTACATGAATATCACTGTTGACAAACGTTGGAACTCATAACAATTGACTATCCTTTTTTAATATACCGGAGAAATGAAGATGCATATATTTTTATGCCAAGGTTGCCACATCAGAAATTTAAATCTTTGGTTTGCTAACTGAATGTCATCATGGCATAAAAATACTTGGGTTCTCTATACTATTCTTAAAGACTCTAGTTAACGTTATACAACAGTTAGATATTCCTCTGTATAACTGAGGTTGAAGAAACCGGCCCTTAAGTAGGTCAATGTAACAAATATTACGTGACGTCAACGGCTCCGATCAAAATGGCGGTTCCATGTAAAAGTCAATGTCATCCAAGTTCGATGGGGGTATTTAGAAAAGGATATCGATGTAGATAGAAATATATGAAATTATTTGAAATCTTTTCACTGCGCTCGCGCGGTTGGCCGTGATTTTTCAGAACCGGATTTTCCGAAAACGACAAGGGTACTTACAATGAAGACTCAAACTAGGTTTGATTAGGGTTACGTGACGCTAATAAACCCTCCAGGTACGAGCATGAAATTAATAAAAATGGATCGAGGGCACCTTAATTAGGCCTATTCAATAAAAAAAATTGCGGTAGAAACCTTAAATTTTCCGCAATCTTGATTAAAAGTTCAAATCATTTCGTCAAATGTGATGTTATATTACTCCAAATTTTATTATTGTTTTTCAGTTGGTAGTGGTGTTATTAACATTCCTGAGTGCCATCTTTAATTTCTTAAGAGGTTATCTTATTTTTCCACGATGAATAAACGTTAAACAATGCGATATAGAACTATTAATACATGTGTTTTTAATTGTACCATAATAGCAGTAAGTAGTTCTCTAGATGAGATCCTTGCATTCTCGACTGTAGCAGCGTTCTAAGTTAATCCGTGATCGCTAACAAACAGGCGATCTATGGAAGGTACAAACGAATTTAGTTGCATTGAATTTGGAAGAAGACGTTAATCGTTTGGGAATCAAAATCGTCGCGGTACTTTCGTGAAGCTAGTCGCGATTTTTCGGAATTACCAAAAAAGGTAAAGGTAAGTACAATGGGTGTTGAACCTTCAACGGCGTCGATCCTACTAAAGACATAACAAAGTAATGTATACATTACGCACTCAAAGAGGTCAAAATTCGTTTCGCATTACTCGGCTTACATATACCCTTAATATACGTTGTGGGCGGCTTAATAATTATAAATTAGTGAATTGGTCCACCTGTTAACATAGAAACGACCATTAAGGATTACGACTCCCGCAACACAACATGAAAACGAGGTGGAAAACTATATACATCAAATAAAAATCATAGTTATCAAGTGTGATTTTAAACTATTGTTTAAGGAAATTAGGCACCGAAACGTGATCTCATAAATAACTTAAAAAGGGCAAAATTAAAACGATATATTTTCCTCTGCGGCATCGTCTACATTTGGCAACATTTCGTCAGGTATAAAAACTGGTCTTTGGGGCGGCTGTAGATCATTATAGTTAATTTTAATTGATTAGCCATTTATACCAGGAATTATGATTTCTTTGCAAAAGTTCCTGTCTAGTACAGCAACAAAAGAATTGATTTATGACCGCGGATGCTCATATTAAATGGGATGCAATTAAGTTTGAATTTATCAACGGTGCACAGTTCGATATTCCTTGAATTTTTAAGTGCACGAATTTAAAACGTTCACACAAACCAAACCACAAAATAACAAGAGCATGTGGTAATTGTCCCAGACTTTCTCACTACTTTGGAAAGTCGCAAATGAACACGCAAAGCAACAATTATACAAAATAGTAGATGATTTTACCAAATTGGCCTTGAGTATTTGATTATTCCAAACAAATAGGTTGGCATTAATCAAACTTGGTCGTGCAAATTGGGTATGCCTAATAACGAATAATTACGATCGCTAATTGAGCATAACAAATTATATATTTTTTGTGCCTCCGTGCCTGGAAGGTGTTTTCCGCATCCAAACGCGTTCATAAATTCATTATTTTCCGGTCTCGGCCGCCAAAAATATTACTAAAAAAAGATTAACATATCGACGTATTAATTTGCAATGACTAATAAATCAACATGTAAGTGTCAGAATGTCCCCTTCAGTGCGTTTGGCTGCGCGATTATTTAAATAAAAATGTTCACCTGTAGGTACAAACTAAAGACCACAACATAAATACAAAAGAGATAGTGAGTTTCGCGGGTTTTTCAACGAAATCTTGGCACTAATATTACGAACATCATCCCAAAGTTGTTGAACAAAATTGTTTCTTGATGCATAAAAAATGTCATTTAGGTTTAGCTCCCTAAAAAATTAGGAATTATGATAGCCATCAGATAAACTAACTAAAGTACTTTCAAGATACTTTGTATAATGGGGGTTTACAGTATAGTTGAATTCCGCAGTTCTAATTTAATAAGCGTGTACCTGAAACCATAAAACATTTTTTTGGACAGTAAAAGTTTATTTAAAAATAGAGGCTGATTAGCAAAAAAATAATGAACATGTGCGGTTTTAAAGGTTTATTCAAAACGATATGATTGTGGCGGGCTCTGTGACGTAATAAGCCCGACCAATCAGCTCCTAGAACCATTCAGATGACATAACGACTTGGCAATATTGCAGGAGAATGGCATTTATAACTTTCATCATCTGTCACAGGCACTTGTCACTTTCGTGCTATACTCTGTTTTTAAACTAGGAAGACGGATTTAAAAGTTCCCGCAAAAAATCTTAGTTTCTATTGGTTCGCGCTGCGCCCGTTTTACACCCAGGTAAATTTACTATTGACATGATTTAACTGTCAAATTTAATCGCGATTATCATCCTTAACTGTTGTACTGTATTTTTGAGTTTTCGTGTGTTCCGAGTCCTTTTGCATAAATTTTAACAAAGTAAAACAGTTCTTTTAAGAACTAAAGTTGATATTTCGCGTCCTAAGTGTACTCTGGCATTGGTGATGGATTCAACTCCACGTACCAGTAAAGCAAGCTTGTCTCCTTTGAAAAAACGTTGTCGCTAAACTTAGGTCATTTTATCATTCTCCGAAGAGCAGTTTATTATAAACACTTATAAACAAATGTTATCTGATACTCCGGATATGAATTTTGCTACGCTTGTGTTGAAGATTATATCTACCACAGGTAACGTAAATAATGAAATGATGTAGGTATATATTTAGTTATTAAAGTATGACACATATTAGGAGTTGCACGATCAACAGTATACCGGATAATTAAAGAAGATCGAAGTACTGGGATTGTTACCCCTTCGAAACGTTCCGGTGGTCATAAGGCTGTTGCAAATGCGAGCTCTGACGATTGGCGGAATTGTGTGCAACACGTTATTAAGGAAGAAAATAAGATGCGTAGATTGGATGGCCTAATGGATACACTTATAGAACCATTAATTATTTCACTCGGATCGGAGGACAGTGACAGTTTTAGTGAACTTTCGGAAGACAGTGTCTAAATCGCTTATACAGAAAACAGTGAACTGTGCTGTTTAATAATATGAATATAATTCCATTGCTCTGAATTTGTTCAATAACTTAACATTTGTTGTAAATTGTAATGTGGATTGTGTAGTATTACAACTAATAAAACATTTAAAACTACAATTCAAAACAATGTTTCAAAGGTCAAAAAAAGTATGCAGCATTATTACCTATTATCAATGTATTACCTATTTATTATAATTCGCTTTTAAAAGTGTGATGTATGCATAATATAAAGTAGTTCCTATCAAATAATAACCCAAAAGCATAAATAATGAAATCTATCCAAATGTGAAAGAAAACCACATCACGCAACACACAATACATGTCTGTATAAAATGAGTCTATTATTTTTGTTACTAGATTCTAGTGACATTTTCAGTGTAAATCAGGTTTTTAAATCCGTCTTCCTAGTTAAAAAACAGAGTATAGATGCAGTTAAACATCCCTCTCAAAACGTCAAATGTGACAAACGTCAGACCCTCGCGTAAGGTTGCAAGCTCACTTCTACGTGATTGGTTGTAGGTTTGTGACGTACTTAGTCTGAAGCGTTTCAAATTCGGACTAAAAACACAGCTTTTCAATAATTTATTTTGAGTTTATTTTACTCGCAAATAAAAATTGAGGACACACGGGTCTTTTTATTTTTAATGTACTTTGTGGATCAGAAATAAAAAATGAAGGCGGGATGACCCCATTATATATTATTATTATAATATTCTACAGTCTACACTGTTCACTAATATGCCATAACTGTTGGTTTTCGCTATGAAATACGTTGTCGTTAGAAAAAATGAGCCCCGTTAAAAGTAACATACCGGGTGGTGCACGGTAAGTCGGAACATAGGGATTTAACTTGGGAATTAGTTTTATGCAATATCCTGCCCTCCTGTACATTTTACAGAAAAAACTGTAGAGTTTAAAGTTGTTCAGAATTAAAAGTTGCATACAAAACTGTTTTTACATGTTTTATTAAGCTCTTGGTATACCAGATCTCCTTACAAAATACCGCTAACACCGCACCGCTCCGCGCTGCACTGCGCCACGCCGCTCGATGCTATTCTAATGAGAATCGGCCCTATATAGTTATCAAAGAGTTATGATTTGTTGAGAAAATAGCGAAAGATCACTTTGTGTCCCACAATCACGATAGTGGCTTAATGGCTTCTATATTTTAGCATTTTGCATACGTGATTTACAGTTAGGTTTGATTAGGAAATTTATCGTGGAGTTTTTTAGATGTTTTAATGTTACGATGGAAATAATCCGACAATCGACATTCGAAAGTAAATAAATGAGCAATTTATAGAGGAATTTGTAATGAATACAGAAAGCGATTATAAAATTAAAGCAGGAGATAACCGCATAAAACCTTTGCCATTTGGAAAATTGTATTTGAAAGGGAATTAAAGTCTCATTAACAAACGTTTGTTGTAATAATTCATATTGGCGTAGAGAAAATTAAGGAGGTAGACGGGTTTAATGTTCGGCATTGTGCGCCCACCGTATTATTCCCAATTAATACAAAAAAAAGGTATTTTGTTTTTAATTAAAATTCGCGCTAAATATGCGGAAATAATTCCAAAATAAGCAGACATATCACCAAGGGCTATAACATATTGATGGGTTAGTAAAGCATTAAACCGATAATAAAATCGGCGCATTTAACAGTCGATGCGATAAAATGGGAGTCAAAATGGTTCGGTGTTCAATATAAAAGCTTGTCCCTTTAAAACCAACAGCGGCATTTTATAGAAATAGATATCGCACGACAGCCGGATCAATACAATACAATAACATTTTGTATCATTCCGACGAAGAGGTCATATGTTGCCATATAACATAAAAATGCGGGCTGCGCCACTCTTCCCACTGTTCCCTTCTTTTTATCCTTTTGTTTCCATCATCACTCTTCATGTCAATTCCCTTTTAACAAATGAAAAGCTTTTATAATTATACGAAAACAAGATGAAATTTGTTGATTAACAAAATTAGTGGATCAACACTCCCTTTTAAATTTCTTAGCAAGCGATACGTATCACAGCCGAACACAATCAATGTGCACCTAATAACTTTTAAAATCGACGTTTTCTCTAATTCCTGAACTCCTGACAACAGTGTAGTATAAAGAGTAGATACTTAAAGATGAACAAAATGTGAGGCATTTTGTTTTCTACGGTTATTAAAAGAAAGGGAAAGAAAGAAATGAATTAAATTAGTTGGAGAACTTTCATTATTGCCTACTGGTGTTATGCTAACAATTCAATCTTGTATGAGTATGTCAAAAGAAAAACCTTATTAGCCAGCCAATGTGCACATTTCAAATATGTACATCGTTTGGTGATTCAGATTATAGCCAAAGCAATCATTCCCAATTAATTAATTAATAACCACTGAAACCTTTTATCTATCAGATTCCCATAGAAAGATGGGAAGAGTGGATCAGAGACAAACACCAAATGAAAAAAGAAAGCAGACGAGTACTGGAGGTGCAGGAAGAATCAGATATAAGCCCTGGGGTGCTATTCTCGACACCGTTCGTTTTCGTACCATTCGAATTGAAAACGAAGGGTTTATTTACGAGTACTTTCATAAAATGGTATTCTTGACTGCTATTCGTTTATCAAAACGTATGCTTGGAATTTATGCGAACGAGCGGCATGGCAACACTGTCGTAATTTAATTTGCAATTTCTTTGCGTGCGACCTACGAATTTTTTAAATTACAAATCATTTGAATCATTATGGAGAAACATAAAAAAACATGTACAAATTACTACAGAACAAAAGCAAATGTTGGTTGAATTGATGAAAAGTAACAGGGAACTGCAAAGCGGCAAATTTTGTAACACGTTTACATATAAAGATGCCCGAACCGAATGGGAAAAAATAGGACACACGTTAAATAGCATCCCCGGGGCAAAGCGGGACTGGAAGAGTTGGAGGAAGGTGGTAAATCATTATGCCATTTTATATTACTTATTCCATTTATTTGAAGACATGGCAAGATTTGAAATCTCGCGCTAAGTCAAAAGCAAGCGCAATTAAACGCCATGCAAGTGGAACAGGCGGAGGCCCTCAATGTGACGATAAATTAACACCAGTGGACGAAGGTATATTAGAATGTGTCAAAGCCGTTAGTGTTGAAGGCCACATTGAGGTATAAAGGAATCGACGGTTGAATTTACAGAAGTAGAGGAAAATGTTGATGACGTTCATGTTCATATGGAGGAATATGTAAATTCACCGGCCGGCGAAATGCCTAAAGAATTTTTATGTGATGAACAAGGACCATCTACATCTGTTACCGACTCAGCGACATCAACCTCAGCACGAAAAGTGCCCTTAAAAAAAAAGCAACTAAAAATGCGCAAACTTTAAAAGCAGTGTCAGATTTTAAAGCTACAATGGACACCAAGCTCAAAATGAAAGAATTATACTATCAAAAGAAATTATCGCTGCTAGAAAGATTGGTGGTATCTAAAGAGGATGGTGTTGCTGCTAAACAACGTATAGCTGCTGCTCTAGAAACAATAGCAGACAATTTATTTTAAATAAGTATTAGTTAATAGTTTTCAATTATTAAAACATTAGCTTAAAAGAAATCATTATTTAACAAAAAACGCCGATTATTTATTGTTGCAAAAGTGTAATTAATTTATTTCTTTGGTTTCTGCCAGCAGCCAGTTCGGGATTTACTCTCTCAACAACATGATTTCTTTCTGGGACATGCACGCCCAAATCAATTTGTTCGGCTTCCTCATTTTGTGGAGTTTCTATGTTATGCTCAATACACAAGTTATGCAGCAAAACACAGGCGTTTATAATTTTACTGGCTTTCTCGGGGAAGTAATGCAAAACCTTGTGTTTAAGAAGGCAGCGAAATCTCATTTTTAATACACCATTACATCTTTCGATTGTGCTCCGTATGGTTTTATGTCTAGAATTATAGAAGTGCTCAGGTATATTAGGTCGTGGTTCATATTCTAAAGGTGTTAACAGCCAACTTCTTAATGGGTAACCCGAATCGCCTAAGATTAAAAGTAATAAACCTTTATGTGTGATAGTATTCCTACCTACCTAACAAGAAATAATTTTTATTTCCGGCCTCGTGTAATCGTCTTAATAGGGTTTGCACATTGGATTGGTTCCAAATGAAAGCATCATTAGTACTGCCAGGAAATAAAGCATTCACATTAATAATCTTCAAATTATGGTCACATATCTAAACATTGTTTCAATTAGATTTAGAAATATTGGTCACTTTTCTGATTACCAGTTGTACATTAATGGAATGATAATTCTTCCTATTCACATAAATATGTTCAGGATAATTATCATCATCCACTTTAGGGGGGAATATTGCAACATGTGTGCAATCTATACACCCAATTATTCCTGGGAAATTATACTTTTCAAAAAACCTAGAAAGCTATTTGTACCGCACACTATTGATTCATGTATCTACCCCATTCTAGCAGCATTGAGTTCTTGTATATTTCTAGGGAAATAAACATAAGCGTTAAAAATTTCATTTCTGTTCATGGCATTGACAACTTCTTCAATACATCTTGATACTGAAGGTTGTGATATTCCAAAGTTATAATTTGATCCCACGTCCATTTGGTAGCTTCCACTTGCAAGAAATCTCAACGTTACTAAAACCTTAAAAAAATCGCTTCAACTAAGATTGTACCTATTGTAGTATATATCCTTGAAAATATTGATACTCAAATTACCTTCGTTGTTATGTCCAAATCAGTGGAACGATTTGCGGGGGCGATGTAATCTTTTAGAAGATGTACCAAAAATTGCGCTAATGCTTTAGATAAGCGAAAAACTTTTATGAAATACTCATCGCTAAGTTCATTAAATGGGTCCAACCGGCGTCTATGTACACGTCTATTTCTTACTTCTATGTCCTCTAACTCCTCTATCAACAATAATTGTACAACATCTTCCATTATCCAAATTTTCATTTCAACTGTCAAATTAAAACGTATACACTTTATTTGAAAGCGTCTACAGATTTCCGCTCGCTGTAAACCATTCGGTTTCAATTCGTATACGAACTGAATACGAGCGGTCGAGAATAGCTCTTTAGTCATTCGAATGGAAATGCGCATACGCATTTGAAAGTCACTTGTCGAGAATAGGGCCCCAGGCAGCCCAGAGGAGGAGGAGGAGACAGAAAGAGAGGCAGGGGGAGGACAACAATAAGAAAAGGAGTAATAAGAAGGAAGCGAGACAAAAGGACGGAGGTAGCGGAAACTAGTAGAACGCCAGGGGGCGAGACCATCACCAGGAAGCAGAGTTCTCTTTAATGCAGATATTCCAGTGGCGAAACTGTGGCCGTACCCTTTCGGGTCGGATAACACCCAGTTAGCCCCCCCCCCCCACAACCTCCCCAATCCGCAAAATCCACCACATTGTTTGGGTCATAGAATTAGATATAAGCACAGGCAGCCCAGAGGAGGAGGAGGGGACAGAAAGAGAGGCAGGGGTAGGACAACAATAAGAAGGGGAGAAATAAGAAGGAAGGGAGCGAGAGATAAAAGGATGGAGGTAGCGGAAACTAGTAGAACGCCAGGGGGCGGGGCCATCATCAGGAAGCACAGTTCTCTCTAATGCAGATATTCCAATGGCGAAGCTGTGGCCGTACCCTTTCGGATCCGATAACACCCAGTTAGCCCCCCCCCCCCACAACCTCCCCAATCCACCAAATCCACCACATTGTTTGGAATATGTCGCGGCCCAGCGCAATAATAATAATAAATGCCTTTATTCACTAGGAATGGACAAGGTTCAGCAATGACATGTATGCCATGTGCTGCTCTTCCACCTAACCCGATATAACATATAGAAATTAATATTGATGTGGCCACAGATAAAATATAAACATGTAAAAAAATTAAAGAAAGAATATCTCCAGTGAACACTAAGGTACATAATTATTTACATACATATAGGTACACGTTTCATACACGCATAATCATATATGTAGGTATATTATTGGAATTAATGGGACACGAAAACAAGCAAAAATTCAACTGAAGGAAGCAATTAAGTGCATAAAATAGTTATTTATATAACAAGAGCGCGAAGTTCAATTTCGCGCATTGAGACTGAAGGTATTTTGACGAGGCGAAGCCGAGTTAAAATATCAGTCAAATGCGCGAAATAACTTCGCGCTAGCGTTATATACAATATTTTTTCTACAACTGAACCGATTGTTAATTAAATTGCTGTTTAAGTTCAACTTTGTCCCGTGCGCGAAATACTTTTTTTCACTGTTGACGATTTCGCGCACGTTGTCAAGAGCAACCTTACTTATTAATTAACCGATTAAAAATCTAGTACTTCGCGTTTCGAAATCCGTCAGAAAATGACAGGTTTTTTTGACAGTTGTAGAAAATAGTTATTTATATAACAAGAGCGCGAAGTTCAATTTCGCGCATTGAGACTGAAGGTATTTTGACGAGGCGAAGCAGAGTTAAAATATCAGTCAAATAACTTCGCGCTAGCGTTATATACAATATTTTTTCTACAACTGAACCGATTGTTAATTAAATTGCTGTTTAAGTTCAACTTTTTCCCGTGCGCGAAATACTTTTTTTCACTGTTGACGATTTCGCGCACGTTGTCAAGAGCAACCTTACTTATTAATTAACCGATTAAAAATCTAGTACTTCGCGTTTCGAAATCCGTCAGAAAATGAATGATGATTGAACTTAAACAGCAAATTTAATTAACAATCGGTTCAGTTGTAGAAAAAATATTGTATATAACGCTAGCGCGAAGTTATTTCGCGCATTTGACTGATATTTTGACTCGGCTTCGCCTCGTCAAAATACCTTCAGTCTCAATGCGCGAAATTGAACTTCGCGCTCTTGTTATATAAATAACTATTTATATAAGAAATGCATTCTCAGCCTTTTTTTAAAATTGCCTTAATGTTTTGAAATCAGATGGTATCTTGTTATACAGATGTGTAATTTGGTAACTAAAGGATCTTTTGAAAAATTCATGTTTGTGCGACGGAGGAGTTAATATTCCTCTGTAACGTAAATTCAGATGATGTACATCTGTTCTGAAAGTTATTTTTTTATATAAGTATGCTGGGACAAGCATCCTTTATAATTTTGTGATACAAGCAAGCAGCATGGAATATCCTGCGATCATTCATGCTTAACCATTTCACCGTTTCCAGCGTATGCGAAATGTGACAGTATTTCCTGATAATGGCAACAAAGTGGTGGAGATGCACCCCTGTTAGTATCTACCAGGGACACATCCCCACGAAAGTTGACTAAATTCTGGGAGAGGCGGCTACTAACGAGCTCCTAGCGTGTTCATATAATTTTGCGATGTCTGTCCATCAGCCCCCGAGCCATACCTCGAAAACGAGTGGCCCGATTACAATGAAATTTTGCAGGTGGATTCTTTATCAAATTTGTAGATTAGAGTTCTTGAATTGGCAATGTAGGTCAAAAAATCAGGAAGGCCCTTTTGGCATCTCATACCCAGGAGCTCGTTCGCTATATTTCTTTAATATATTTATGTACCATATATTGTTACATTATGAAATTTCTACGTGAGAAAGAAAGAACTTTTCAGCTCATGTGAGAAAATACTACAGTTGAACCTCGCTAATCCGCACCTCGTTACGCTGAATTAGCGTTAATCCGAACGCGCTAAAAATGTAACCTCCGCATTACTAATCCGAACAAATTTGGGATAATCAGAACAAAAGTGAGAACGCTGAAAAATTCGTTTACTGATATTTATCATGTATTATTATTTACATTTTAAACATTTTTGTTTCAAAGGAATTTATTTTGTTTGTACGATTTGTAACTGTTAATTTCTCAATACATATTTCAAAATATCGCTTTATTGTTATTTTTGTTAATAGGAACAATTCAATAATCTGAACAACCTCCGGCCCAATTAGTTCGGATTAGCGAGGTTCTACTGCAAATTGATGTCCTAGTTCCTAGTAAATAAAATATGCAACTCCTCAAAATACAGAAAAATTATATGAGAGTTAAAAGAATAAATCAAACCTGGGTTTGTAGAGACACACAGAGAATCCAGGACGTCACGACCAAATTTTGCTTACCTGAAACAAAAAATATTATTAATAACATTCATTAACTTGAAATACGCAGGTTATACTATTTCATTAAAAAAATGAGTTACCTATATACAGGAACCTGCAACTAGAAAGGCGAGAGCGGGATATGCGCAAGTAACTAATCTGCAGGAGGAGCCAGTGTGGCTCATTGACGCATCAACAGGTGTAATTTATAGAATATGAATAATCAGGGCTCGCCCCTACTTTGCTTTAGTAACGTATTTGTTCTGGTAATTATTCTTAATTAGCAGAATCTGTATAATTTAACGGAGGATGTTGCGGATTTGTTGGGTATGCTAATTTCCCCCGTCTCCTCACACATTGACCGGCAGCCGTTTTACTTTATCATTATGGACTAGGCCATAATATTGCAAATTATGGCCACTAATTGCGACTGCAATTATCAAGCAGTCGTACATAAAAGTCGCTTTAGAAAGCAGGGCGATTAAAACCAGAAACTATCCTTGTGGGCGCGAGCAGGAGTTGCGCGCAAGGAATTGTACTGTCCCCTCTTCTCTAGTCGCTAGTCATGGACGGACTAGTAAACCTCCTAGCTAGCCAGTATAGGCTTTGTCCTTGACCTATTGCAGTATGCCCACGCTACAGAGCAGGAATGGTGCCTCGCTCGGGGCTAAAAGTGTATCCCGACTAGATACAAACAGTGCTCTTTACAAAGCGAGCAAGACTTAGTCTTCAGGAGCTAAAGTACACTCCACAATGCAAATACTTAGGAATCATACTGCTAACTTGGAAGCCTCACATCACCATGGCGGGCAGCAAGGCCACTACGGCGTTAATGAGCTGCCGAAGTCTTATGGGAAAGAAATTGAGACACCCCGCAATTAGGCCTATTTTGCGGTGGTATGGTGGTCCAAAGCAGAAGTAAAAGCAGCCCAGACTCAATCAAACAGGCTACAACGAATAGCCTGTCTTGAGTATTACTGGATCAATGAATACTACATCCACAGCTGCCATGTAGGTCTTGCTGGGTCTCATCCCTCTTCGCTTAGTGGAGAAGAAGGAAGCAGCGGGGAGAGCAATCAGATTGCTCGGGAAGTGAGGTAGGAAGAATACAACACAAAGATGCAAAACACTTAGGAGTTTTACAACAACCTGAGTACGTATACCAGATTTCAGACCCCTTTAAAGTAGTGATCCGGTACAAGGAAGTCTGTTAAAACAGTCCAGAATTTGAGAAAGGCCTTATGCTGGTACACAGATGACTCCAAGTCGAAGGAAGGGGTGAGAATAGGTTAAGAGGGCAGAATTACGCTCTCTCAATGGCCTTAGGGAACACCTCTAAGCTGTTTATAGGGTGCCACACAAAACGGGAGGAAATAGCCAGGCGTAATCATGTTACGTTGCTAAGCCATGAGGGGATAGCCGGTAACGAGGACGCTGATCGCCTCGTTAAGCCCGGCACTAAACATCCCCAAAAATGGACCGGAACTCTACTGTGGAGCACCACCAAGTCTAACTGGATGAGTGATAAGAAGTCAGCTCATAAAATAGTGGAAACGTTTGTAATTTAAGAAAGTAACGGAAAGAAAACAAGTCTTGCGAGTGAATATTTCAAGGATGGTTTTTAAGGTCACAATCAGGACCATTATTTAGTTTCATGTCCTTAGGTGTACTTAACTCCTGCCGTTAAGTTGAGGTACCGTCCTGGCTCATGGATCCCTCTCTAAACAAAAAAAAAACATTGGCCAGAATAACATACACACACTGAAGAAAACCAAATGGGTCAGTTCATTTGAAGTTTGTGAACCATCATTGAATCCGCTCCCTATACTCCTATACTGAGGTATATTTAATTATGGCGCCACCTGCTCCTTGCTCCTACTTCTAAAACATGTAAGGGGATGTGAGGTAAAACGAATGTCAAGATAGTTTTCTTCTTCTTAATTGCACTATTGAAATGAAAATCATTATGCGCGTATAAAAGTTTGAAATCCTATATATTGTGGGAAAGAAAAATAATCATCTAAAAACAGTGCACTTAATTAAACGACATAATGAATCTATTGTTGACAGTTGAATAATATTAATGATTTTTCAGTAATTTTCATCGACCGCGAAAGACTACTTTTTTGTCTATTCACATGACGATATAAACTGGTTGATTTAAGCTCAGTTTAGCGTTGCAACTCGTAACTATTGCATATCCGGTAGCTACCCTTATACTGTAAGTACAATAAGCATGTAGTGGTAAATTGGCATAACACATGGGGCGCAGCAGATGTTACATTTCAGAAACACTTTGCCCCTTGATATGCATAAATGTGTATTTCAAGGAGGTTATTCTGTATTCTAATAGCTACACACACGAGGGAAATATGACGCTTTCCCCTATACCGCCCTGATTTCTATTATCATATATTTTTATATTTCTTTTTAGAATATTGGTATTAAAATCCAGTTGAATAGGAGATTACCATTCACAATGCTGATTTTGACGTTATAAATGGTAATGAATAGACTAAAATTAATATCTAAGTTTGAGTCATTCATGTGGACGAACATTTCCTTTATCCAGCATTAAGCTGCGGTATCTTATTTCCTCACGTTTTGTCTAACATGTCCTCCACGTATTACTTGTAATCGGTCTACAATGAACTTAGTTTTTCACACGAAAAGAATTAAAAAACAAAAATTTATCAAAAAACAAGCGAATCAGTCCTTTTGAGCGATTAATTGTATCTTCGCAGTTCACAAAATGTTGCAAGTAAATAGTACTTCAAAGAAAAAATTCCAAATGTACCACCACCACATAACTTTGGCATAGTTATGCAAATGAAATTATACCGAAATCCAGTCTCAAATGTCTACAATAACGGCAACTGGCACATAAACGCAGCCAAAGTTTGATATTATCTCAAATACTTTGATTTGATTTTTTTATCGTTTCAATCTCATAAAAAATACACAATGGTACAATTAATATTAAAGTGACACGTTCCTTCTAAACGAAATTATTCGATGCTTTCTAGTTTAACCAATTGATTTAAAATTTTAATACTCTCGACGTTATTGTTCGGTTAAATTATTTAACAAGATACTTGTATAGCAATTCTAAGCACGTATTATCGTGACGATGTACCAAAAGGTTAACACATTTTTAGGGGAATTTTTCGAAAGAACAAAAATTCCCCTTAGGTGATGGTTTTGCCCGTCTGTCTGTTCCTCGCCTAACTCGAGAACGAAAAGAGACAGCGATGTGGAAACTTCGCCAATTGATTTCTACGAGTTCAAGGATCAGTGCTATTCAATATGAGGCTGACTGAAAGTCGTGTTCTGGAATGCGAACTGGTTTAATTAGGTTCGAGCAGTGTAGGAACTATCTACTGCGGTAATTATCTGATTTACGGAGCAATCGTTATGAAATTCCGCTGATAGGGTCAAAACTTGATATGTGAATTTCTTGAGAAGGGAGTGTCGGAAGTCGGTACACACAAAGACAAATGTGATAGGTCTTTCAGCCCTCTGAGACGCATCCAACGGTACCGCATCGACACGCGAGCTGATCGAATTACTAGCAACGGAGATATGGTATATTTAGGAGAACGGAGTGCGGAACATAGTACCTCACTAAGGAAAAAGGGAAGGTATGGACGGGACACATCAGTTGGTAGGGACAACACTTCAAATGGGAATATCTTGAGAACAGAGTGTCGGAAATCGGTACTCACAAAGGGACAGTGATAGGTCTCCCTGAGACGCATCCAACGAATTACTAGCGACGGAGATATGGTATGTTTTGGAAAACGAAGTGTCGTAGCAGAGTACTACTCACAAAGTGAAGATTAAAGTTCTTTGCTAGATGTATGTGTTCAAATTTGAATTCGAATATCTCGAAAAGTATTTGGTGTAATGAAGTCGTATGTTAAGTAGCGCTAATATATCCACTTTGGCTGTTCGGTGGGTCGGTCGGCTGCAAAGGTTTTTTAAGTATAACTCTCGAAGGAATCATGACCGTATTTTAATTAGCAATAGCCGTTCATTGTTGTTTATCGTTTGTTAATTTTTATTTATTTATTTATTTATTGTCCCTCTTGTTCTAGGCCCTCAACAGGCTAACGCCCAATTTTATAAAATCAGAAAAAGAAGAATGAAATTTGATTCGGTTCAAAAAAACACCAATATGTCGGTAGTCTCTTTTTTAGTGAAACTCATCGTAAAGGTTGGTAACTTCGCTAGCGTGAGTTTATTTCGCACAAATCCTGCCGAAAATAGTAGGTAACGCGTGTGTGCTCGATTTTCTGTCGTCTGCCTGTCATCGAGATCTCGGCCCCTGGGCCACCTAGAGTCTTCGAGGTTTCGCTAATTGATAGCTGCTATGGTTTATATTTGCCCGTTACACATCATTTACAGTTGTGTTACGCGGCAAAACCCACGAGTGGGTTTTGAAACAATTTTTACGTTTGTGTCTTCATTTTTTTCGGTGTAATATATACCTATTAGGTTTTGGATACTGTGTGCTATCTCGTTTCGTTCAATGCTATAGATGACATACGACAGCTCTGTTTTAATTTTACACCGATATTTTATCATTTAATGCATTTAATGTAATTATTATGTTACATTATTTGATTTGTTATTATTATTACATGTACTATAACAGTGAAGCACGTAAATTTTAACAATATTGCTAAGATTAAACATTTTGATAACATTTCTTGATCCCGCCTCGGGATGTAATCTTGGTGCTCAGGCAATATTCCTAGACTTCTCTACCTTGGTACATAATATATTATTATCACTCACATATATGTGTTGTAAAATATTCTCGAACAAAACACGTCATATTTCCCGGAAAGATTGCGCCATATCCACCTTCGTTCTTATCGCCGATAACTAATCTTTCATGGAATTTCTGGAATATTCGTTACATCGCCTTCCTGTTAAAACAGCTGCGCCTCACAACACGGACTACGGTTGTAGCGGAGACACAGGTTCCTCTGGGGACTTGCACGCGAAAAATGCCAATTTAGAAATGCATGTTATTGGCTAATTGTGATTGATTTGACTCTTGTTAGATTCGCGATTCAGATTAATAGTGAGACCTCTGGTGGCAGCACATTTTCATTTTTATTGGTGATATAAGACCGCCACGTTGCTTATTTAAAATGGCCAAAAGTAATCAATGTTGTAGTTTTTATGGCTGTAAAAGTAAATACATTTGTAATCAATGTAATTACACCTTAAAGATCAAGAATAGTTTTTAACATCCATTTGGTCACGTTACTTTCAAGAATTTAAATGTGATCAGTACACTTATGCAACCAAGTTAAGTTAAAGGATCATCGTCTAACAGATAACTTTTCCAAAGTCTTTAATTGTGAACAGTGCGATTATACAATAAAAAATAGGAGACATATACATATACCTACGTCACTTTTTGACACACTTCACTTTGAATAACTTTCTATAACTGCTACCAGTGTAATTATGCTACAATTAAGCGTTCGCTTAATGTGTCACCTCACCTTATCAAACAATTAACTTGTGAACAGTGTAATTGCGCTACTCGCGATAAGCGAAACTTAAAGCGGCATATTCACCTTGAAAGATGTTACGTGCACTATTGCGATTAGGTATACAATAAATAGTAAACAAAATTAAATCGTCACATCGAAGAGTACCTACTGTTTAAATTGTGGTCAGTGTAATTATGCCACGAATAGTAAGGCATAATCAATGTAATGGAATGTCGGCGAGCTGTTGTACAGTTGTGCGAGTGCGCTAGAAAATGAATAATAAATTGTGATTGTTACGTCCCCAAACTAGAATAAAATATCCTTTCGTTTTTCCTTTAATGAAAATACCCTGTACCTACATAACCATTTTGTCCGTGCCTGCATATATTCCTACTTGTTACGTGTGCGCGCATGAGTCGCAGAAGCGAAGTGTGTACTCGTCGCGCAGAACTCGTCCCATTTCTTCGTCGAGAACTCGCCGTCCCCAATTCATTGTTGAGAAACCGACGTTCATCAATGGCCGACTAGCTTTCGTCGTTCGCATCGATTGATCGATCAACATCAATCAAGAGGTCGCCGTGCAGTTCGCAGCAACCCTGAACGTCTTTGTTAAGAAGCAAAGCGTCAACACAGCACATCATGAAGATTTCGTTTTAACAAATAATCGTCCTCGACCAAATCGCAGAAAAGGGCAATCTTCACCATTGCAATATCGCCCTCGTAAATAGCGGACTTCGAAACAACACGTAAGTTCCTTTGTTTACGTTATCCTTTCGTAACTTTGCCATTTTCTAGAATTGCGTCGTGCCTACGCCAACCAGATTAAACATACATTTATTTACTTTGTATTTTTTATAATAAATACAGTCCATTCCATTCTTTATTATCGACGCCCCCTTCGTACGGTACAGTGATCTTTATTTGGAATTAGAACATTTAATAAAAGTTAATTACGTGTCGAAGCTAATTCAAGACAGCCTGGAGTTCTTAAGAAAAGGGCATTTCAAGTAGCGAGGTAGAGGATTACACGGGTTATATTTTGAAGTATCAAAAACGGCATGATAAGCTCGATTCATTTTTAAATTAGTACAATTTCATTTAAACACCTGCTAGAATAACCCAATGTTTACATACTGTAACGTGATTTATAAATTCGGGTTCGATTTATATCAATATTTATTAAACAGAACTAAAACACTATAAAATCCGTACAATTTATATCGATTATTTATATCACTCACAAATTTATATCGATTAATTATATCACTCACACTTCGCAATTTATCTTTCCGTGCTCGATGTTTACGTACTCGTTCGGTAGTAGACTCTCGCGATGTTCGGTCCGCAACCATTTATACACGCAAGCAATGTAAGTCCCGAACATTCTCGAATACGCGTAGAAAATTCCAGAGCGCCAAAGGCGACGTCATGTCTGGAGCATTTCCGTTACAATACCGCTCACGAACAATACATACAAGCATACAAGTTACCTTCAGTCCAGGGTTGGAGCTGGGACATCGTATACGACATGTGCCCTTCTCTTTGGAATCATCTAGTTGTTCTCAAAATTAAACAAGTGCGTTTGACCATTATATTGAATAAAGAAACATAATATGCATTTATTTATTCCTATATCTCAATACGTAAAGGAAATAATCAGAGGTTTTGTTTTTCATTTTTCTCCTCGAGAATAATATACCGAACACGTAAAGCAAATCTTCAATTATTACTGTGTAGGTATCTAAAAAGATTACCGTTAAAAATTTATTATTTCACCCAGATGTAAGGATCGCACGATTTGTCAATTTTCCATCGATGCTAGAGCGTTTGTTAAAATTTGATGCGAACTACGGTTAAATATTCTTAACCTATACATTAGACCTAGTTAACAAGTATTGATTGTGTGAAAGACATGGACAACTGATGTATTTGACCTCCATTATTTTTATTCATTGCTACAAATCTAACTGTATGCAATAACAACATAGGTAATAATCACCAGTTATGGTTTCAAACGGCAGATTGTGCTCTGTAATTCGTTTTAGATTCCATTATTAAATGTACGTAATTGTAATTAGGAGCAATTTTGAAGGATAATGATGTGAACGGACATTCAGCGATTCTCACGCAAATCAAAGAAGTATTCTTATTGATTAATACGGTTGAGTACCTCAATTTCCTAATAGTGTTTTACATGTGAATTAAAGACCTATCACCATATTATGCAGTATGTACATATATGGACAGTATTTGGTTGGTATCAATGTTCTGAATGCCAATGTGAAAATTTTATTGTACCTAAACTGTTACATTACGTTTATACCGGTACGAATAATACAGGTACTTATTGCATGCATTGTTGACTACCTACGTAATTATCCACCTTCGCTTGAATGCTTTTATGTTCCCGCTGTTCGCGACTTCTATAGATAGATGTCTGTATTTTCGCATTTTTAGGAGAAAATGAACTATTCACGATCCTTTTTTAAAAATAACCATGCAACAAAAGCACCGAATGAGTATCGTACATATTTGAATGGATGAATGGGTCTGATCAGAGCCTACTAGGCTAAGGTCTGATGCATTATCTTATTAAACAATTCGGATTTGTACAAGGAGAACCGTTGGCTGTCTATTCACGTATTATGAAGCGATGGATCTCACGATAAATTTACTAGTAAAAAACCTGGCAGTTGAAATAATATACATTTCCTGTATTTGTGAGTTTCTATTGCGTAGGTTTAGTTAAATGGTAAAGAAAACAGTTACATACACAAACAAAAATTAATTTAAAGACGTAGCATCTTTAACATGAGAAAACCGTCGCTTCATTAAAGTGCTATGTCATCAGCAATAAGTAGAAGGTTATTATTCTCGAAACTAATTATTATAATTTCTATAAAGTAAGCAACATCAGTGTAAAGTGCACAGATTGCAAAATACTTTCTGCAGTTTGCACTATAAAGCACTGGTAGTTTCTTTAATTAACCGTTCACTACCCTATCTCGAGCACTTTACTTTGTTTATAAATTATCGACTTGCTTAGTGCTTACAAATTAATCTACAATAGTGGCTTCAAGCGGAAATGCCTTTTACGAAATCAATAAAAAGTAAAGAATGTAATTATTTCATTAAAATTGCAGTATTCGGTATTATTCTACACTTCAGTATTTCATTGGGTTGCCATCTCAAAACTCTACCAACTAGGACAAGAAGCGTGAAAACCCCGGATTTAGGGATTATAAACCCGGACATAGGTATCAACTGAATTTGATAAAAAATATTTTCTAAAGAAAACAAACAATTAATTTTTCTAAATAAATCAAGGCGTACTCTATCACGAAACAAAATCTTCTTTAACTGTTAAGCTTCGTTCACATATAGGCGACGCGACACGACACGACGCGACGCTATACACTTTGTAGTTTGAATGCTTTCTATCAAGGACGTTAAAAATACTGGACACGGCATTGTACGATTTGTTGTGAAGCTAACATCCCACGCATTGTTATCCTCAGCTTGGTCATAGAATAGTAGCACTTTATTCTGTGGCTTGGTCGTGTTCACGCCTTTGGCAAAGTTCGTGTATGGTCGTTTGTTTGTTTACACGCCTACGTGAAAGTTGTTTTTTGTCTAATTACGTGATTTTGACTAAGTGTGGCCTGTGACAATTATTTATATCATGGTGCGGCGTTGTGAAGTATGCAATGCATATGATAGGCGAAAAAAAGGAATATCATTTCACGCGTAAGTACTTTTTTGAGGTTATGTTGCTCTTATTGTGTTATTGAGATCAGTGGCGTAGATAATTTACTTTCTCATTTTATAGATTCACGAAGAACAATGATCTCATTACGGAATGGTTCAGTTTATTGAATTTTAAAGAAGATAAAAAACTGACAAAAACCTCTCGAATATGCTCGCAACATTTCCGACAGAGTGATTTTGAAATCAAACCATCTGGTTTAAAGTACTTAAAAAGCGACGCTAAACCAATGCCTTATAACTCAAATTTATCACCTACACAAAATTTGAGGTAGGTAATTTTGTGTAATTGTAAAATGAACACTAATAATTGTATTATGTGCAGCTCTAGTAGCAGTGGTTCGTGTCAGCAACCTCCTTGTCAGCAACCATTAAAGCGCAAGTAAGTATAGTTCGTGATGTGATTCTGTGTGAAACTGCATATTTTTTAGACGTACTACAGGTAGCTCTACAAAAACGAATACTCCTCCTAAACTCCGAGATAACGTATCTCATAAAACTGTGTAAGTTTACACTATTATTATGATAGTAAGTAGTGTTTGGTCTGGTGGAAGCAGTGCAATAGTTATATACTTCTAGTCACGGATCTTTGCCCCTGCGTCATTGATTTGTGAATCAATTTTAGACATTAAGTTTTATGTAGATTTCGCTTGCTTGATACATGTTGCAGTTTTCTAGTATATGCAAGCGTATGTCTGAAATTGATTAACAAATCAATGACGCAGGGGTAAAGATCCGTGACTAGAAGACGTATACATACCTATAATAACAATAGGGCTGTAATAACCAAGCACCTACCTTCTTGTGCATGAAGCTCACTTGTGTGTTAAGGGTGTAATGCCCGGTTTCTCCAATACACTTAAGTAAGTAAGTAATAGAGACATGATATTTGTCGGTGGATTGAAATTAGTTACTTTCTTAGTAACGTTAAACTTAAGCTGGTTTTAAGTGTTGCATATTGTTGGAGAAACCTGCCATTTGAGTTGTAATTGTAACATTTAAAGGTACATAAAGTAACCAATCATCATTTAGTGAAAAAACAATCTGCAGTTATATTAATACTCGTATAAATAACAATTACTTGCTGTAAATACCTTTGATTTAGTGAATCTATTTATGTATAAATATCAACAATTTTACTTTTTGGATTGTTTAGACATAAGTCATCTTCAGGGACCTTAACAGCATCTGAATTTGAACAGAAATCAGCTATCGGACAAACAACACCTCCTGGCCAAAGAGATATTTTCTGTGCTGGACCATCTACTGCATATCCAAATGTAAACAAAGATGGAAGCAGGTATGACTAATTTAACCAAAAAAAAGGTTACCCACATATAAAGTATACTTTATTGTAGCAAAAAACGTTATGTAGGAGATATTGCTAGCGATGAGTTTTCCACACCAAAGAAAGCAAAGAAACATGCGCGAATGCTGAAGGGTGCTGTTGTAAAGTATAGGAGAAGAGTTGTTACACTTAATCAGAGAATTCGAAGGTTGAGATCTAGAGTTACGAATTTACAGTCACTCCTAACACTATTGAAGAAAAAAGAATACATTTCGGAAAATTCGGAGCACATTATTCGAGTAGGTTGCTAAATTTTTACATATTTTCTTTATATGTGTTCATGAAATATACAAGAATGTGAACCTAATGCAGTTTAATTTCATTCAGGAATAATTTTGGAAACGGTTTGATTATCATGAGAAGGTATGTGACCAAACATGCATTCTGTTGTGATAATTTTTTTGACCCCGTTAGAAATTTAATCGGGAACGCCACTGTTGCCGGAGGCACTTGTCGTTCCTCCTTCACACCCGCGCCTAAACACATGTTGGCTTCACTTTAATTTTAATAGTAGATACAGAATGCCGTGTCCAGTATTTTTAACGTCCTTGCTTTCTATGTAATCAAATGCCAGCGTTCACACATGTACTACGCGACACTACACTACAGCGCGACACTTGGATCGCATTCTCGAGGGGCCATTCAAGCGACACTTGTAGCGTCGCGTGGTACATATGTGAAAGGTCCGACGACAGCGCGCGACGAAATTCCCGCGCCTCATGACGTATAGTCATCGGGTGATGATGCAGCGCGCATGCGTTGATGCATTCAGTTCAGCTATCTACTCATTACGTCTGGTCACGTGTAAACAGAGTTCGGAAATTTTATTATAAGTTGTCTATCTTGGTAAGTAATTAATTACTTTCCCCTTATTTTTGGTATACAATTTGATATATTATTACAGAAAATATTACCACTACGTATGCCCGAATTAAACTGTACTTTGCACATGCGCCCGCCTGGTCGCTGGTTTCAGTCCTCGCATGCGCTGTTCAGTGTCTCTTACAAACAGTCGCCATGTGTGAATGGCGGTGTAGCGAACGACAAACTGTAGCATCGCGTCGTGTCGTGTCGCGTCGCCTATATGTGAACGAAGCTTTAGGAATCAGCAACGGCATTTTTAAATTCTTTCAATGAAGCAATAATATACTTTTTTAACAAAATAAAATACAAGTTATTAGAAGCTAATAACCGAGCTAATAACAATAATTTTTAAATGAAACAAAAATTTGGTCTTTTAGTAAAATAAAATGTTTAGGGAACTATTTACTTTTCACGTCTTCGGTATTTATCCGTCTTTCCAATAGCCTTGCTTACTTAAAAGAAATTTATAAAAATCTACACAATTATAATGTTTGAAATTGTTCTTCATTTTTATCACTGACGAGACTGTTTCAATATTCAATAAATTCCTTTATTTTATCCTTGGGCCACTAGTGAAAATATTCTTTCAGCGTTGTCATTATGAGCAGGAATGCAAAAAAAGTACCTAGTACGCAATTTTCATTAACTCCGAGTACCTATAAATGAAATGAGCATTCGGTGTTTTAAAAAATTGTTACCAAAGCTGATTTGCGTTTGAAAGTTTATCTTGTTGGCTTAAATTTTGACAGAAAGATTTTTAATTCACCCACTCAGTATCTCAAAACCCGAACTACCATTGAAAACCCGCCCGAACGCTCCCCGGACGCCCCCTAAACTAGGACAAATCCGGGGAAATCCGGACGGATGGCAACCCTAGATTTCATCGGCATCGAAAAATCTGAATATAAGTATTAGTATTACCATTGAATAATAAATCTCTTTATTCAATGGTATTACATACTAACCCCAAATGAGCACTTGTCCCTTGATTGACACTAATCAACTCAAACACAATTTATGGTTTTCTGAATTGAAATTTTTTTTGACATTACTTTCCTTGCATTTGCGACGAGGTACATTAACTAATAGTTAAAAGTCGCTGGAAAACATTTTATTAAGAACTTTTAGAATTGGAAACCCATATACCTAATGTACCACAAATAGAGACCTTAAAAGAAGGTGAGAACTTGAACTGGGATAATTGGAAGTTTATTGCGCAGGCATACTACCAAATGGAGGATCTGTGGAATGCTGTTGAGGGCGAGGAGGAATATAAAAAGAAACTTGTTGCATCCCTCATTATGCGTCCACATTCGTCAAGCGAAAAATGCCAAGGAAATTTGGAATAGAATAGTCTTCACAGAGCATTATAATAACAAAGCTTGAGAATTTCTCATCGATGGAGGAATTTGTAAACATATTCGAAGTAATAGTACAGTAAAATTAGACGAAAAAATGGCCAAACCTGAACTCCAAAAATAAAAAGGTCTGATTGCTGAAAGTTGTTCATCACCCTTAGCACTAAATGTGGTAAAAAGTTTTCTCCGAAATAGCGTCGGGTTTAGGAAGGAGAGGGCGGGAACATTGTAAAATTAGCTCATTTTTACGTTTTTTGAAATATCTCCGAAGCCGTTCCTTTTATACCAAAATGTGTAAAATACTTTTTTAAAGGAAATTTAATTTTACACAAAATTGGTTATACCTATACATTTCTTTACTCCGCCTAACAGTTTAGAAGCTATGCTAGAAACAAGTGTGTACTATGTCGAAAACTTGAAAAATGTATCAAAAGTATGGTAGTGAATGCATTATTACTTGAAGGGAATGTACTTCTGAGATTATAATATAAGAAAGTACATGCCTCATGCCTAATATAGGTACCAGAAATTGCGACATTAACAGATTCTTACGTAAGTTTAAAAAAATGAAGAGAAATTTAAAATAAAATTCACGAAAAAAGTATTACTACAAAATGAGATTGTCACTAGTCCTCATTGTCGCTATCATCACTGTCTGACACTATCTGGATAAGTCCTTGTTCGACTCCTAATTAGTGGAGACTTTCGAATTGCTGCATCCATGTCCATGTCCAGCACATGGATGAACACTGAAGGCCACTTCTTCGGCACTCACAGTTCAGGACACATTCTCCAGTGCACGAACAACAGATTAGGTGCAACAGGTAGGTAGTCCGGAGCTGCAGGAAGAGTTGTTGTTGTTGGACGTAGGTATCCATTGACCATTTTCCATCCCGATTTCATAGGGTCTTTCGTGCAACCATGCTACTTCTGTATCTGATGATAGACTCGCATAGAGTGCTCCCTAGCTGCTGCGGATGTGGGAGGGATAGTAGCTAACATGAACTCTGCTTGCAGTTGTTGATTGGCAACTGTTTTTATATATCTATGGTAGCGTAGAGCATCTAAACTTGTTTTTTGTTTCGATCCATAGATAGACAGGAAAAGTTCGTTGCCAGCATCAGCAATATCATCTGATTCTGCATTTGGATCGTTAAAAATAAGCAACTTATTCCCCAATTGAATGTCACTTTTAACCTTTTTAAAGGGGAGAGATTTACCTTTTCTGTATATTGAGGAAACTGAATCGCAGCCTGTGAAAGCATAAACATATAGCAACACATCTGTCATTTCCTTTAACCCCTGCTGCAGTTCTGGAATGTTGTGAATTTTATCTAACTTGTTACATTTACCAGGAGCATTCATTTCTAATGTGCAGTTAGGAGGAGAGAGAAAAATTAATAAGACAAGTAAGTCTGTATCTTCACCAACGACGTGTACCTCCAGTACCTCTCGAGCTGTTGCGATTGCTGTGGAAATAATTAGTGTGTCAGCATCCCCACGGGTCTGGAGTACCTTTACAATCATTTGCTTTTAAATGATTCGTTGGGAGGGATATGAACTGCTCCTTATTGTTCTCCTAGATATCGACGACTAGCACTATCGGGAGCAGAATCAGATAAGAAAACCAAATATCACACACTTTTAGAAAACAATCATTTCTTCATTATTGGATTGGAGTCAAGTGGTGTGTGGGGACAGGAAGCACTGACCTTCACCAAACAATTAGGACAAAGAATACAAGAGACCAGTGGATTCCTTAGTACATAAATCAATCTTGCCTTGTTCCAATATAACAAACATTTTAAACAATTTTGAAATCATCAAAACTAGTTTTATACCGTTAAATCAATACTTTCAAATAGAAATGCACCCTGTGCATATCTTTTAAATAATTACAATTATTTCTTAATGTAATAAGGTTGAATAAAAAAATTAAATATTTTTTTATTTTTCTGTTATGTTAGCATATTGGTTTTAAGTACTTTTTGCTCTGATTCGTATAAATTATCGAAAACAAATCATCATATGTAATTGTCTGTGCAATCCAAAAATGTATATGCGTACGTTTAATACTTACTAATTCACTAAAATGTTTGCATTATTTCAGTTTCATGTAAACGCATTGTTGGGGGACGACCAGCTCTCGAGGGAGAACTACCTTATCAGGTACGCTTTATCGTTTAATTATCGTTATTTAAGAAAGACAATTTTTGATACTCAAATGGCGCCTGCATGACAAAAAACAAGAACAGGCTGTTCGAGATAATTCGGTATATACCTATGTATGTCCAGCTGTGTTGTTTATCGCCCTTAATTAATTACCGAAGTGCGTGGAATTCGATATAGCCACGTAGCTATGCTGTGGAGCCGAACGATCAATAATAACTGGCCTTTTTTAAAATTCGACGTCAAAGTTGACAATGCAATGGCAAGCTGGTTTTGTGAACACACAAATAAACATAACCTGACAATTAGAATTTTAGTACTACCAAAGAATACTTAATAATTGGTACTACCTATACTTTTACGTTGGTAGCTCGATTTGTAAAGCTCAATTTCGACGTTAAATCTTTTCATATATAATACCATAAGTAGTCGAAGTATTGTCGAATATTTTTGAGGTGCTGTCACGAATGCTAGTTACGCTGATTAATACCACGAGCGCTTGCGCAAGTGGTATTAAAAAGCGTAACTAGCATGAGTGGAGCAGCAGCTCAAAAATAATCTACAAATACTTCGACTACGAATGGTATTCGGAGGACTATTCAATTAATCAAAAGAAAAATTAAGCATAATTACCCACGCGAATGTATTTCCATGACAACAATAAATGTCAAAATAAATTATGGAAGTTGCTTTTCATTTTGCTATTGATTCTATTCGAACTTTTGTATGCTCCAAGCTAATTCGTTATGAGTGATTAAATTAAAAGATGTGGTGATAAGTCGGTTGTCGAAATTGATTAACAAACTAAGAAGAATGTTCCGGTTAATACGACAAAATTTCGCGTCATTTCACTGGTGGAAGTTTGACAAATGTCATTGATTAATCGCATTGAATTGTCGCTGAAATACCACACGTGAAATTATCGCTGAAATACCACAGGTGCAATTATCATATATAATAACGGGCGATCAAGAATGAGTGACTGTCGAGTCGCCTTTGAAAGTTCAAGTTAAGTAGGATTTCCCATGTAAACAAAAATTCCAAAAGTGACTAGACGGTCACTCATTTTTGATCGCTATGTACCATAAGTAGTCGAAGTATTGTCGAATATTTTTGAGCTGCTGTCACGAATGCTAGTTACGCTGATTAATACCACGAGCGCTTGCGCGAGTGGTATTAAAAAGCGTAACTAGCATGAGTGGAGCAGCAGCTCAAAAATAATCTACAAATACTTAGACTACGAATGGTATTCGGAGGACTATTCAATGAATCAAAAAATTAAGCATAATTACCCACGCGAATGTATTTCCATGACAACAATAAACGTCAAAATAAATTACGGAAGTTGCTTTTCATTTTGCTATCGATTCTATTCGAACTTTTGTGCTCCAAGCTAATTCGTTATGAGTGATTAAATTAAAAGATGTGGTGATAAGTCGGTTGTCGAAATTGATTAACAAATTAAGAAGAATGTTCCGGTTAATACGACAAAATTTCGCGCCATTTCACTGGTGGAAGTTTGACAAATGTCATTGAATAATCGCATTGAATTGTCGCTGAAATACCACACGTGAAATTATCGCTGAAATACCACACGTGAAATTATCGCTGAAATATCACACGTGCAATTATCACTATAATTCGTTCCCATTGGCGCAGCAATTTGAAATCGAGACATTTCACTGGTTGAAATGTGACAAATGTTAGATGAATTGAATAGTCACTATAATTCGTTCCCATTGGCGCAGCAATTTGAAATCGAGATATTTCACTGGTTGAAATGTGACAAATGTTAGATGAATTGAATAGTCAGTAAAATTTTTTGTCCAGACTGTCTTTCAAAAAATGCAAAGTCTAAACAATAGCAAACAATTCAACATTTTTGAAGTACCTACCGAACATGTTCTATTTTTCCAAGGTCAAATGCAATAGTATTTATTGAAAGACAAGGGCACGGTGAATAATTCACCGTGGACAAGGGTTACAATGCGACCTATTTTAATACAACTATCTTGTGGCACGAGTGGTGCAGCGCTGAAAACAGTTGTACAAAAATCTCATTGTAACACCGAAATAGAAAATGTGTGCGCCAAAGACAGTCAATTTGCAACGTGTTGCATACAAGGTTTTTTGTAATTTCGTCAAGAAATTGATAAAATGTGAATTATTATTATGGGAAAAGAACTTTATTTTAAAATTGAATACCCATGTAATGTATTATCGCGATACCTGATGCGTTGGATAAGCAGAAACAGAAACTGTCACCTTTGTTTAAAGCATCCTCGTTTGTGAGTATTTCATCGGACGTTGAAGCTGCTGTAGAAGAAGCTAGCTCGTATTAACTTCTTCCGGACTCACGTCCAGCATATGAGGCAGCATATGCACGCTTTGAGGTGTGGGGTACACAGCGACAATTTAGTATCATCATTGACTAATAATATTAGTCAAAAGTCAATGGTATCATTAGCGAGAAGGTACCTATTAACTAGCGTATTTTCGTTAATCGGTTTCGTTATTGTTGTAGCCATCGATTACTCGAAGCGATTGAGTAACGCCGCATACCACATTAATAAATAGTTATTTGTTTCATTAGTACAAAAAATGTCAGTTTTCGGGACGAGGAAGATAGTTGCTGGACGACGCGTCAGCGGAGTCCAGCAACCTTCCGAGTCCCGAAAACGCATTTTTTGTACGAATAAAACATAATTTTTCTCCAACCCCCTTTACTTTAAATTATATTCGAAATTAGATTCAGTTCACAGTTTCACTATACTAGTTTGAGAACTTCTGCTTTCTTGTCCTCACGTGTCATGCCACTCTAGTATTTAGGTTAACTTATAACCTATTGGTTCTTACTTCTCACCTCTCGCGACTTTGTACGGAGCAAATCTAAGGTAGCATGTTCTGCCGTTTTTATAATCTCTGGCGGAGTGCTATCCATGTCGCTATCAGTTTCAGACGTTTCAGTCATTTCTATTATATACAAAATTAATATTGTTATATTTTGTATTGAAATAAAAACCATACAGTTTTTTAATTAAAATTAATTGCAATTAACTTTTTCAAATTTTGAATTCAAAATGACAGATAATAGTGCAATGTGTCTTAAGTAGATGGCGTTACGCGCGACGGCGGGTTGTATACGTATTAAAATTACGTTCACCGAATATGTAAATTACGTTACACATGGTTTAAATAAAAATAGCGAGCGTAAATCACTTTCAATACATGTATGTACTACATACGTATAGGTAACAGCATTATTTGTATTGAATATGCAAAAATATTTGATTTCTACGTATAGAAATATCTTACAACCTGCAATGTAAAACGATGTCAATGTGACATATCTCCGTGATAGTAATTTTTTAATTGGCCAACTTTCAAGGTCAATTTCTTTTTGGTACTAGGACCAAAAGTGCCCACTTTTTGTACAGTTGCCATGGTGATCCGGAAAACGCCAATTTTACGTATCGAACACTGTCACAAAATAGCGTCTTATTGAGGTGGTTGGAGAAAAACACTATTGTTCTACAATAATCTACAATAACAATAAAGTATGTACTACTCACAACATCATTTCTAGGTTATTTACTACTCAACTTGCATCAATCGACAGAGAGAGAGTTAAGCAATGTTTCGGGTATATATGTATACATAGGTATGACTACTGGTGGGGGTGAAGCGCAGTTCCCAGTGGCGTGGAGTTTAATCATACTGCAGTCATACACTACAGTTATAGAGGAAATACAATTCCTCTATGGTTTCGTATAATCGATTGCGTTGAATTGTAAGTTAAAGAAAAAATAAAATTTTAGTAGTTCAGGCAATTATTTAGTCGTGTAGGTGGTGTGGGATTGATGTACCAGTGCCTCAATTGCCAACATGTCAAATCAAAATGTGACACTTGCTAAATGACGGCATTTTTAAAACTGAAAAGGCCAATTAAATTTATGTGTTTGATAACGAAATTACAAAAAACTTTTTTTAGTATTAGTTTATTTGGTCTTTTGAGGTTCCACATAGTAAAATATTGGCAACCGTGGCAGGGTATCTGGCTCCATAGGTGCGTAATAACATTGAATTAACCCTAACAATAAACGATAATACCATCATAAGAAAGTTTAATGAATAACATAATTTGTTGCTTTGAGATACACAATTTTGAATTGTGTAGGTTAATGACAACCCTAAACTGTTTTTAGGTGAAGATATTAATACAACGTTCAGAATCTTTCTTGGCGAGAGTTATAAATAGATTCAGTAGCAAGCCCTGAAAGCGCGTCCTAACGACAGGAGAAGTTTTGACCTAAAATATACATATTGTAACGGAAATGTAATGCTCCAGACATGACGTCGCCTTTGGCGCTCTGGAATTTTCTACGCGCGCGATTATTCGAGAATGTACTGGACTTACATTGCTTGCGTGTATAAATGGTTGCGGACCGAACATCGCGGCAGTCTACTATCGAACGAGATCGAGTGCGAACGAAACATAGAGCGCGAAAAGCTGATATAAATTTCGAAGTGTGTGATATAAATAATCGATATAAATTGTACGGATTTTATAGTGTTTTAGTTTTGTTTAATAAATATTGATATAAATCGAACCCGAATTTATAAATAACGTTACAATATGAAAACAATGACTTATCACTTATAATTGCACAAGAGGTTTGTATTTTACCGAGTAAATTTGGGTTGTTTAGGTAATGAAAATCTGTTGCCTAGCAATTAGACGAGAACAACTGTCAACTAATAAAAATGCGTATACATTTCCGGGTTGTCTAACTTTAAAAATTTAGCTATTTGTTTTGGGGTGCCTCCAATTGTATGTACCCAACGTGCTGGGATATGCATTTCCCATTACGGAATCCTAAAAATAATTTGTCTTCTCTTACATTTTCTGGGCGTGCACCGATGTATTTTAGATATAGGTCCAACAAATTGACACCTTCTGCATCATTTAAGACTATTGTCTGCGCCGTCTATACTTGGGTATGACTCATCGATGTATATCGTAATAATTGACTTACTGTTCACTTTGTCTCTTACAGTCTGACACATACTTCAGCTTATTAGAAAAGGATGGCAATTCGCAACTTGAGTCTGCTGTGCAATTCATATTGCTGGTCCAAAACGTACGTCTTGCATTTGAATTAATTTTTTGTCTGTCATTGACATACTTATACAACAAAATAACTTACCGCACGGACGTACACCACCAGCTGAACTTGAGATTCAGAGGCAAGTTAAGTATACCAGTCATTAAAACAGAACTAGGGCGCAGATCATTTTCCTACTGCATTGCACATTATTACAACGATCTCTCTGATAATCTCAAGTTGTTACCTTTATCCAGGTTTCGGAAGAAAGTAAAAGAACACCTAAGTACTAGTGCTACAAAGTCGAACACATAAAAGCAAACATTTCCATCTCTTTCTTGCATTTGTTTTTTTTTCCATGATGATTATGTTATAGTAAGTTTAAGTTTAAAGCTGTATTTGTACATTTTTAGTATGCCACCAACGAGGTTAAGTGTAAGAGCAGCTAAGAAGAATTACTTCGAAGCTGAACTTCGCCTCAAATTTTCTATTAATTTAATGTATTTTTTTTTCTGAGTGAGACAATAAAGTTAAAGTTAACATTTCGCGTGTACCTGGTTATTCCCAATTTTTACGTTTTTACGATAAATACATCAAGAAACGGTTTCTTTAAAAACTTCTGGTCATTTGCGGAGTGTTTAATTGTTAATATACAATTGTTGTGAAATTAAAAATGTGTTTATACATATACTGATATACACTTGCTTAAAATATTGTCATTTTTACATACGCATATAATTATAGGACATTGGGTCAGATAAAATGTCACTACACTGTTTTTTCCTGTTCTAAAGCTTCAAATTCAATATGTATTTGAGATTAACACGAATTGCCAGTAGGTATCTCATCTGAAATATAATGTAATAATTAATACCTAATGCCTCGGCCACACTATGCTCCTCGCACAGCCCATCGCCCTGCTCTACGTGCCGCCGCGATGTTTCGCTCTTTGTCCACACCACACACTCCTTTACTCGTGCAATTAATCCGCATTTGGCATTTGCCTTTGCAACACGATGGATGTCGAAACTGTTGGCTATGCATTTTTGGTATAGCTAATTACATCAATTTCCTAAAAAGAGATACGTCCTCGTCGTCTTCACTAACGCAGATGTTGGATGACATCTATTCGTCATTAAAACGATTATGTGGCCAATCACTCGCGCTCGTATTGCCGATCCTTTGACTCGCGCCCAAAAAACCGACAAAACATGGAGCGGTTGGCAGAACGAGGAGCATGACGTGCGGCATTGCGAGTGATGTGGCCACACTACGTCTCTGCCTCCCCGTCAGGCCGTCACGCTACTTCCCATGCTACTCGACGAGTGTGTGGCTGGGGTATTTAGGTTAGGATATCCTGTTTACTTATGCAAGGCGCAGGTTATGTTACAATCAGCGCGCAGACGTAGGTAATTATAACGTTTCTTCTACTTTGATAATTCACCACCACAAATCAAATTATTACTCTTCATAATCGCCTTTACTTTTGAAACGGACGCGGCGTATCACGATTCCACATTCACCATTTGACAGAATAGATATATAATTATATATAATAAAATTATTTATATATCTATGTTTAACAGATTACAGTGGAGACATCTACCGGTGCACATTATAACAACACGTCGATTAACCGTCGACTGACGTCGCCTGAATATTAAACCACTTGATTTTAAAAGTAAGCCATACCCAAGTATACTTGGCTCCGACTATACTATCCTTGCCAGGGATCTGTGCCCCTGCGTCATCATTTATATTTTATGGTGTAATATGAAAAAAGCTATACGTCTTTCGCTATAGAAACCGTTGCACGTCATTGATTTGTGTATCAATTTTAGACATATGCTGCAACACTGCAACATGTACAAAAAAAAAACAAGTGTGCGAAATCTATAGAAAACTTGTCTGAAATTGATTCATAAATCAATGACGTGCACCAGTTTTTATAGCGAAAGACGTATAGTCAAATTATGTCCGTAATAATTATATGTTTGCAAGAATGGTCATGAATTGTGTTTGCATATACGTGCAATTATTTTTTATAACTAAAAATTCAAATGATTCAATTTCAATGGGTACGTTTTTTGATAACCATTTTTTCAACCTCGACGGGCGCATTAATATTTTTTTGCGCTGACGGCATTTGTACCCGCTCAGATTCTTTACTAATGTACACTCACACTCATTTAATACTGTCCTTATGAATGATAATTCTTCTTTTCGCACTCTTAATTACAATTCAATAGGGGATTCCACTAGCTAGGAGGAGCATCAATGAAGAATAGCGTTACGCCGCCAAAACCTATAAAGCCGTTTGACTACTTAATTTGAAATATGAAGTTTCTTTTATTATTAAATTTTTCATCAACGTTATTATTGAGCTGCTCACTAATGGGTGAAAAATACTTTAAGATTTGATTTTTTTTATTTATAGTATTTTACCGATTCCTTGGCCACAATGAAGTACTTAGGAGGCGTCAAAGTGTAAAGATAAATATAAAAGCATACACATATCACACAGGTATAGGTACCAAACAAAAGTTAGAGTAGAAAAGTATCACGGTTTTGCATTTCCTTCATCCATAATCCAGTCCACATAGTTACAAACTTTTTTATTTTCCCTACGAATATTCCCAAGGATTTTGCAGGTCTTTTTGAGTTTCTGGGTCAAAGTTCCGAAAAAATATGGGAGGACCTTTGTAAGGATGTAATTCTGACCTCACATAACTCGGCGTACGTTTCATCTGCGGAAAAAACTGGGTTATATAAGTAGCGCAATTGCCTTATAAACCCTCTGGTTCCCATTACCGTAGTTAGATGCACAGAAAACCTATCGCTGCTCAACAACGAAATGTGCACTTATGACATTTACTCAAGCCGCCACTGTGGATGTTCCAATGGGTATTTATCCTGAATTCTTCGATTACTGCGATGGCACCACCAACACTTACAACTGTGTATTTGGTAGTTACGTTGGATGTGTCAGGTAGTATTCGAAAACAAAGGATCCATCGGGCTGTTGGAACAAATTTCCACTCGTGTACGAGGAAACAACGTTCCATAAGAATCCAGCATAAGACATTCGTTCAATTCGTTTCCTTCTAATGGCAATGCGGTGACCACTTACGAAAATTTAATTTTCTACTCTTAGAGTACCATGATTCTTAAACTTATTTTATTCTAAAAAAAAGTGCTTTTTTAAATTTACCTTTATCTCCGACGCCAATTGAATATATTAGGTACCTCCTTGCTTAATAAGTATATTATGTAAAGGTACGTTAACAACCGACACAACCAATGTTTATAACTTTATTTTACGTTAATAAGCAATGGAATAGCGTCGAGCCACCATGAATGAATTAGTTAACATACTTTTTGTACTTCAACAATCAAAGTATGTGAGTGTGTGAGTGAGGAAATGACGCAGTTTATCAACATTTATTAAGATATTATTATTAAGATATTCCATTAACAAAGAGATATTGGCACTTACAAAAGCATCGACAAGGCATTTATCTGTATCTTCTTAAGGCCCCGACCTCCCAGGTTTATTTACTATCTGAATTTTTAACCAAATACGTGTGTCGGTCCTAACATTGCAATACAAAACAAACGTGCCAGACAGATGAGAAACTAGTTATGCTGGTTGCCTAAAATCATTTGCGGCACGCGGATTTTGCGCTCGATGCCGTTCCAGTTACAGAGTAAAGTATATATTAGTTCAATGCCCTAAACTAACACGTAACACTAATTGATTTCATTTACTAGGTAAGTGCATTAAAAGAATGACAAATAGAAAATTTGATCCATTTATTTACAACCTTTTCGTCAACTGAGCATTCAGAATTCACGTGCTCTCTTAAGGCCGACACAGACGTGCGGACTTACCTCCGGACTTGCTGAACAGGCAAGTGCAGCGAGTTTAAGTCTGAATGAAGCCAGAAGACACACAGCGCTTCAAGTAATCCGAAGACATTTGACATTTCAGTTCTGACCTGACCGTGGTGAAGATGAGTTGTATTAACGCTACGGTGAAACACGTAACTGTTTGCAAGCAGTTATAGGAAACGAGTGCGGCGGGTCTTATGCTTGCGACGAAAATGTGGGCTAAAAAGACGTGGAAAACACTCCATATCAATTTATCTATTAGTCTGTCAGTTACTTGTTTAAAGACCACCAAGCAACTGTCACTCATCTTGGACAGGAAAACACTGAAACAAATTAATCAAAGTTTTGAACTGAAGCTGTTCTAGCCTACACAACGAGCAAATGCCTTTCGCACTTTACTGAAATTATCAAGCACTGGCAAATCCTCGAGGCCGGCACTTTTTGGTGTGAACGCGCATCGCACTTGGTGCACTAACACGCAAAACTTACCTGAACGCTCTTACCCATTCAGGCAAGTCTGGAGGTTAGTCCGCACGGCGTGTCGGCCTTAGATGTAATGTCGTCAGTATTTTTGCTACGATTTTTGGACCATGCTGGTGGGATGAGTAACTTACCCCTTTATACATTACTGAGAATTTTACATCCAGTTAAATGTAGGAATTGGCCGCAATGTGGTTGGGAAATGGCAAAAGTTCGCCATAAGTTGCCCAACACTGTTTAAGGGCGTGTTTTATCAAATATGGCACCCTGCCCAAAAATTTGCCCCCCACAATGAATGTATTATATTAGTAAGAAAAAGCGAACTTTTGCCCATTCTTCATCACATTGCGGCCACCTAGTCCTAACAATGTAAAAACTGTTCTCAGTGGAATGTATAAAGGGTAACTTATCCCCCAGCATGGTCCAAAATCGTTACAAAAATCACTGACGACATCACATCTAAAGAAGAGCACGGTGATTCTGAATGCTCAGATGGACGAAAAGGGTTGCACATAAAATGGATACAAATTTTTTCTTATTGTCATTCTTTTTAATGCACTTACCTTAGTAATGAAATCACATTAGTGTTAAACGTGTTAGTTTAGGATATTATTGTTTTGTTATTTAGGTACTCGTACATATCATTTAGTATGACAGGAATGAAACAAGTTAAAAAATTAATCGTAAACCGATTTACATAAAGCGCATTTCCACTTGCATCATTTCCCATTTGTAAAGATGCAACTTCTGTTAAATTCGTAAAAATCCGGCCACAAATATGAAAGATAGGCGTTGCACAGGGCAATTCCATTGTTGACGTGCTATATCAATTCAGTTTATGAGAAGAATTTCATTATCAATGCTTTTCTAAATAAGAAAGTTGGGAACTGCGCATTGCGCAAACTAAATTTTTAAACTAATTTACTATAAACAACTAATAAACTAAGATTCCTTGTTCCAAGCGCCTAAGATTAAATTTTCACTTAAATAGTTTCCATAGATAAAAAGTGGCACGGCGAATGCGCAAAATAAAATTTGAAACTGGCCTAGATTTTCCTTTATTCCAAGTGCCTTATGTATCACATTTCATTTAAATCTTCCATAAATAAAAAAGTGGCACTGCGCATGCGCAAAACCAAATTTTTGAAATTGCGCGTTTGATTTTCCTTTATCCAAGTGCCTATGTATCAAAATTTTCGTTTAAATTCTTCCATAAATAAAAAAGTTGCACTGCGCATGCGCAAAACCAATTTTGAAATTGGGCGTTGATTTTCCTTATCCCAAGTGCCTATGTATCAAATTATCGTTTAAATTCTTCCATTAAATAAAAAGTTTGGCACTGGCATGCGCAAAAACCAAATTTTGAAATGACGTTTTGATTTTCCTTTATTCGAAAGTGCTTATGTATCCAATTTCGTTTAAATTCTTTCCATAAATAAAAAGTTGGCACTTGCGGCATGCGCAAAACCCCAATTTTGAAATTGGCGTTTGATTTTCCTTTATCCCCAAGTGCCTATGGTTATCAAATTGCGTTAAATTCTTCCATAAATAAAAAGTTTTGGCACTGCGCATGCGCAAACCAAATTTTGAATTGGCGTTGATTTTCTTATTCAAGTGCCTATGTATCAATCTTCATTCAAATACTTTTATAAGTAAAAAGTTTGGCAATTCCGGTTTTATAAATGGGTCGAGAGCGAAAAAAGGGCATGTGGAATTTTTTGAATCGATTCGATTTTCAACTTTTGGCATTGCGTATTATATGCTTAAATCTATGCCATATTGAATTTCATGCAATTCAGTTCATAAACTAACGGAGGATGTAAAAGCGATCGAACATTTCTAAACAAAGTTATCGTTCACACGGACAGATAGATGGACAGACAGACAAAGGAACAGACGGAGAGGCCAACCGGCAGCGGACAGATAGCAATGCGAAAATTATAAACGATCTCTAGGATCGTTAATAAACGGCAAAAGTGTAAAATTATGGAACCATGTAAAAAAACGGTTTTTGTTTTTTACAATTAACTTTTTTTTGTAAGCGGTACAGAAAAAATTCTCCTTGGTACAAGACTCGACACATAACGAACCAAATAGCGAAAAAAGTAGAACGATAGCTCTTAATATAAAAAACTAGTAGGTTCGCAAAGTTAGCGGACGGACGACGGACGGGGACGACGGACGGGACCGGGACAAAGTGCCACAATAGCGCATTTTTTTTTTTGTGGGAAGATGCGCTTAAAGATATCTGGGGTTGTAAGTATAAGGCCATGTTCTGTATCTACAATTTTTTTTTATGTTTTCTTAAAAATTATGGTTTGGTCCTTTTTGAGTTTCACATTCATTGATTTATGTAATTAATAATTATCTGTATCATTATATTGGAAATCTTTGATATACACGTATTCGAGAACGGTACCCTATGGGTAAGAGCGGAAATGGAGCTACGGGAAATGTAGAGAGGATTGTATTCACCGAAACGGAAGCGCTTCGTTTGGACGTGAGTAAAAAGTTCGTTGTTTTACTTTTAATTACATATTTTGGTTACTATTGCAGATAAAAATTATTAATTTCTGTGCAATAAGAGTTAAAACTTTTTTGATTTAGGCTTCCGTTTATTAAATAATACGATGTAAACGCAAAAGTTGCCTCAAAATTGTCAAATTTTTAGGGATATCGAACTTTGAAGGATAATCGCGTTTTTGAAGTTTAATTCTTCCGTAGACCCAATGTAATTCGAAACGTTTGATAATTTCTTACTTACTTTTCGCTGTACATAGGAAGCATTTTTGATTTATATACGGAAAAATTCGATATTTTTCTTCTTTCCGTACATGTGCTTAACTCGTTTTTTCCGCGTTTTGTTGCCCTAATGCATGGACCGATTTTGGAAGGCGTTGACATTTAGAATCAGTATATGATGACCTTGGGCATTTTTTGTGAATTTTCAGGTTGTATGACACCAAAAACCCCAACGCGAGTCATAATTTCTTGCCACGGCAGCACTCTACTAAAACTCTTTCTAAGAGAATATAAAACGCTCTGTGCCCTGCGTCATTCAACGTTACGAATCAAGCCAACATTCTAACTTGTTGATAATGCCATTTCATTACCGCGCAAATTCAAAACAAGGAGTAGGATCATTAAATAAAGTGCATTTCACGCGTTCGACCTACGCTATTAATGGTTCAATGCGGACCGAGAACACGGATGAAAATAAGGTGGGCTCCTGTTTCTCACTTATAATTGCACAAGAGGTTTGTATTTACGAGTAAATTTGGTTGTTTAGGTAATGAAAAATCTGTTGCCTAGCAATAGACGAGAAAAACTGTACTAATAAAAATGCGACACCGAGGTGGAGTATTTTAGGGTTTGGAACAGTTTTTTCGAGTCCATTGCTAATTTTAATAGAAGGAACAGATTTGAATTTGCCACAAACCCAAATTACTCTTAGTCGGCGTTTTTAATAACAACCTCGAGTGTAATTCGGCCAGACAATTTAACACGAACAAGAAATTCACCACTAATCAATTATTGGACAGACAGTTCAAACTGTCATATGGAAAGGTAATGCGATAATTTGGTTTCGAAAATGAATAAGTAAAAAACCACTTAGTGGCATTTGTCGCTGGGAAAATTGCAGGTAACTTTTGCCGCTTGTTCCAAAAGGACAATTTCATGCGTCTTATGCTGATTTTTATACATGAGTTGAATTGTATGTTTATAAAATGGATACTCATTGATAGCACGTGATTGTTTTGTCTGGACCGACATACATAACCTTCTTCATTTCGTTCATCTGTTCACTGCATTTGTTGATTCTTTCCATTTACCTTTCCCTTTTATTACATAGTGTCGACAACAGTCTTTACAAATTCGTCAGATTAATTTCACAGCATAACAAAACTTCGTAATGTCAATAAGATTTTTTAGCGCCGCTGCCGCCATCTCTAGGCATAACATTATCATTTCAAGGATATTATCATTGAGTTAGAAAACTAATGGAGGGATCAAATGCTTGGCCAGACGTTAGACCACGGGAACCAAAAGTGGCCTCCCTAACTGTGATTAAAGTACCAACAACACTTCCGTTATCATTTAGCGTCTCACTTTCAGTGGCGTAGAGATATAATTTTCTTTCCACTAATAGGGAACAATAATAACAAAAAAAACGTATAGAAGGAGTATAATACATGCTCGTGGTAAAAGTAAACAAAATAGACAAGGATGGGAAGATGCAGATTTAATATAATCATTGTACAATCTAAAATATTACATGATGTTTCAGTAGTTATAATTAGGCCAGTTTTACTAAACCACTACACTTGACAACTCCCATTAAATTCACTGTGTTGATCAACAGCTACAATTGATTGGTTGGTCCAGGTCTTCTATTACAAAGTTTTTGTAGTACCTACCTACTGCATAATTTGACGAGATCTTTGATGAACATTTTCCGGTGCAACCTTTTGGTCGAAATCACAGCAATTGAAGGCATTTGAGCACAAAAAGTAAAATTTCGAGAGCTGTTCTTTGAGATAATATACAATGTTAGGTAAACCATTTTGCCTCGAGTACCGGTTTTTCGTTGGAAAACTAAGGAAAAACATAACTAGGTACCTACAACCTCGCAACAACATGATAAATGGACATGTCTTACCGATGAAAGAAATGCCATTGTTTCTTCCTCCTTTATGAGAAATTTTTGCATGGATACGCAGGTCTAATTCATCTCATCACAAAATTGCGTGTTGATAAAAACACTATGCGGCAGTTAGTTATTTTATATAAACCAGAGCATAAACCGATCAGAAATTATTAGGTACTTTAAAAATGGCAAATTAATAAAATTTGAATTTGTGTGGAAAACTGACAGTGACAGGGACCCGCGTTTTCATATGTCAAATAATGTCGGTCAAAATGTACCTTCACGGGAACCTATCCACGCGAGTGGCCTCTATCTGTTGGCAATTCCGTCTACAAACATTCTTACCCCCTCCACCATTATATTCCCTCCATTCGTTTCTAACTCAAGGATATTAT
>NW_022170403.1:44305203-44305688 GCF_008802855.1 Photinus pyralis
TTAACTCCCTTCTGGATTAAGTCTCACGTCCCAACACGTACAGAACCAATTACACAAATTCAAAAGTGCCACAAAACGTCCATCGTTTCGACTTGAAAGGTAGGTGGCTGTGTTCGTAGTTTTTTTCCCAGAGTTGCCAACGGTATAAGTATAGGGTAAGTTAACGTTTTTAGTGTCGACCTGATAGACCCCTACAGTGTTGCCAGGTCTACCGATTTTTCGGTAGATCTACCGACTTCAGCAGTAATCTACCGATCTACCGATTCTGCATACATTTCTACCGAATTTTAAGACTTCACGGTGAAAAACAAAAATAACATTAATTTTCATATCCATATCGTATCTTAGTGGCGGCTTGTCCTAAAGGGCACGTGCCCACTTAATCACCTAGATAAACGGCGGAAATAAATTAGCACAACGATTTAATTTTATTTTTACGTACATTTTCATTTATAACTGATAGTATCAAACTTTCCTTCCGCAGG